>NW_028244412.1:0-74694 GCF_964263255.1 Lissotriton vulgaris | reverse complement strand
AGACCAGAGTATAGCATGTCAATATCACTGATCCAGCTAACTATAACATGTGTGAAAAATAGGAGAGGCTGCAGAGATGTAAACTTTCCATTTCTTTGTAAGGGAAGTGGGTGTTTAGTTTTCCAGTGCATATATCCATACTAATATAATAAAGATAGAGCCCAAACCTTTGAGGCGGGTAATCTCAGGAACCACAGCACCAATCACAACACCCAATACAGCATTGGAAAGGGCAGTTGCATCAGAAGGACATAGGCTATGCAGACGCCCACCATATACATTTAAAAGGTAAAAGAACCGTGCCAGCAAAGTAGTCCCTTGTGGGCGTGTGCTGTGGGCGTGATAAACGCTGGGGGTGTGTGGTACGCTCCGCCCTTCAGGCCATGTCTCATATTGTGTGCTGTGGGCGTGTGCTGGGGGCGTGGGCGTGTGCGGGCTGGGGATTACGGAAAAAAAGCGAGCGATGTGCCCAATATTTCATTGTTTTTTCTTCCCAGGTTCTGTACATTCCAGCTCCGGGTGTGCTTGCCCGGTGCTCCCCTTTACACCCTAAAAACTAATCCTATCCCTGAACCGTGAAAATACCCCTGTACCCCCAAACCCAAACCTACCCCTGAACTCTAAAATACCCCTGTTCCCCAAAACCCAAACCTAACCCTGAACCCTTAAAATACCCCTGTACCCCAAAACACAAACCTACCCCTGAACCCTAAAAATACCCCTGTACCCCAAAACCCAAACCTAGCCCTGAACCCTATAAATACCCCTGTACCTCAAAACCCAGACCTACCCCTGAACCCTAAAAATACCCCTGTACCCCAAAACCCAAACCTAGCCCTGAACCCTAAAAATAACCCGGTACCCCAAAACCCAAACCTACCCCTGAACCCTAAAATACCCCTGTACCCCAAAACCCAAACCTAACCCTGAACACTAAAAATACCCCTGTACCCCAAAACCCAAACCTAGCTCTGAACCCTTAAAATACCCCTGTACCCCAAAACCCAAACATACCCCATAACCCTAAAAATACCCCTTATTCCCAAAACCCAAACCTAGCCCTGAACCCTAAAAATACCCCTGTACCCAAAACCCATACCTATCCCTAACCCCTAAAACTAAACCTGTACCCCATAACCCAAAACTATATCTAACCCCTTAAAATACCCGAACACCCCAAAACATATACCTCAGTAGCCCAAAACATATACCCCTATACCCATACTTACCTTATCCAAACATTTAAAAAAAACATGCTTTTACCATTCATGCATTTACAACGAATTTCGTTGTAAATCTATGCGTGGTAAAAGCATATAAAATGTAATGCCATGCGTTATAATGGCATTGCAGAGTCATGGTACCTTCGTATTGAAAGTATGCGGAGTCATGGTATGCAGAAAGAAAGTTGCGGAATAATGGGTATATACCCTCCCCCGGTAGGTACATTGGTGGCACGGCGGCCCACATCTCCAGCAACATACTCGTATTTTTTCACCACCCATTTGAAAAATGCACAGGTCTCTCTCATTGATGGCCAGCACTGACATACACTTTTAGACACACCTCCCGCCACAAGTTCTAGAATTGCGAACTTTAGAGCTGGGGAGCTACGTTCGAATCTTGGCATCAGCTCAACATCCTGTGAGTCCAGGCAAATCGCTTTGTCTCCCCGTGCCTACCACAAATGAATGTGTTCTTCTGTAATGTAAATTGTGCTCATGCCATGTTGTCGAGTTCACGCTATATAATATTGCAAGGAAAAATAAAGTAGGGAAACTCGAGTTCACACACTACTGAACGCGCACTCTGAAGTGCATCAGCAGTGCACTGTGAATCGGAGCGTTTCACAGGCCTGTCACAGATAAGAAATGCTATCAAAACGAAATCCTACAAAACAATATACTACTGGCCGGCAGCAATTCATACCCGGACAACGTCGGGACGGGCTGCTAGTATATATATCCTGATCGGACTGTCGGCAGATGATGTTACGGGGACCGGAGGCAGCTCTGCAACTTGGGGGGTCCTGTCTACGCTGTGCAAGTGCCTCACCCTTGCTATTTTCGTGGATTCTACCCGGAACGTCCCTAAGCCTCACTCACCTGGGGGCCACTGCTGCAACCTGGGAAACTGAGTCCCGAGATCGTCTGGACCAGCTGAACTGAGACAATTTGCGCTTAGGGGCGGAGCTTACATTGCACCTACCAGAGTGCGGGTGGACTCATTTAAACTGCACATCGTTGGGATTTTCCTTTGAACTTTTACTGGCGCTGACGAAGGCCACATCGGCCGAAATGCATTCGCCTTAGTTAATTAATAAACGGAGCTGTCTTCTAACCCCGGCTGTGGCTTCTGCTTCTTTCACTCGAGAGGAGGTTGTTGTTTCATAATTCAACGCGTGTCCCAGAAGCGCGTTTCAGAAGCCCCTTCATCGTGAGTGGCCTGGAGACTCTGGCCCATGCTACGGCATTGTTTTTTCTTCCTTGCTTCGGAAACTCTCCAGGCTCGCCAGCAGTCCGCAAAGACATGGAGCGGTGCAGTTAGGCATTTACCTTCAACTCAGACGGGATTTACTGTTCTCCCGCCTTCGCCTATTTCCTGATCGGACTGTCGGCAGATGATGTTACGGGGACCGGAGGCAGCTCTGCAACTTGGGGGGTCCTGTCTACGCTGTGCAAGTGCCTCACCCTTGCTATTTTCGTGGATTCTACCCGGAACGTCCCTAAGCCTCACTCACCTGGGGGCCACTGCTGCAACCTGGGAAACTGAGTCCCGAGATCGTCTGGACCAGCTGAACTGAGACAATTTGCGCTTAGGGGCGGAGCTTACATTGCACCTACCAGAGTGCGGGTGGACTCATTTAAACTGCACATCGTTGGGATTTTCCTTTGAACTTTTACTGGCGCTGACGAAGGCCACATCGGCCGAAATGCATTCGCCTTAGTTAATTAATAAACGGAGCTGTCTTCTAACCCCGGCTGTGGCTTCTGCTTCTTTCACTCGAGAGGAGGTTGTTGTTTCATATATATATATATATATCTATATATATATATATATATATATATTGACTGAAAAAACCATAGGTTTTAGCCAAGTTAGGTTTCACACATGTTACAGTTATCTGGGCATTTCACTCATACAAAACCTTTGAAATTCCCCCGTTATAGTTAGTTCAGCTAACTATAACTCGCGCGCCCGCAATGCACTGCTGATGACGTCACGTATTACATCACTCATGACATGGCCAGTGACATCACTCATGACATCACTGATGACATCACTGATGACATCATCCTTGTGAAAGAGTGTCAGACCTCCTCTCACCCTAATTTAACCTTTGATACGCACATTCATACAAAGAACCTAAAATTTTCAAACAAATGGAGATACCAATACCAGTTAGAACAACCTATTCAGTAATTCCAAAATCTACATACACATCCACTCATTCACCAATAGTTCTATATAGTCACTCATACATGTCGTCACTCATCATATGTACTCCTACACCCTATACATCCTGTTACACACCTGCACTTATACAAAGAGTTATTCACAACATCCATTTACTTGCATATACAGCTCAACACACACCACTACACTTATTTCTACAGAAACGTACACATACTTACTCTCTTAAACAATCAGTTATAGAAACACATACTTATTTATACAGGAACTCTTCCAATCTGTCACTGTCATATATCCTTACTTATATACATCAATACTCACATATACCAGTTTAAAACATATTTACGTACTCATAAAGACACTATTGAGGCAGTCATTCACTCACTAACACACCCATACACACAATCATCCACCCATACAGTCCTGCACACATGTTGTCTTCAAAACACATACAAACAGTGAGTCAGTCATTAATGCATCTGGGCGCTAAGTAATACCCCCCACCAAACCATACAGACACTCATTCTGATACTCAAAAAAACAACTAATAACCCATATAAACACTCATGTAGCTAGTCACTAACCCATGCAGCCACTTATACACAAAGTGAGACACTGATACAGATATTTACATATTTAACCATTTCTCGCTAATACATGTATTCACTAAGATATACTTAATAAGTCAGTTATACAATCAATTTTACAAAAAAAAACATTTAGACACTTATTTACCCATTTATTCTTCAATCAACCCTTAGATATACATATATAAAAAACATTTATTTTTCAGAAAGACACACATTCACTGAATGATGTCATCAGTGATGTCATCAGTGATGTCATTTGAGATTTCATCAGTGATGTCATGAGTGATGTCACTGACCATGTCATGAGTGATGCAATATGTGACGTCATCAGCAGTGCATTGCGGGCGCGCAAGTTATAGTTAGCTGAACTAACTATAACGGGGGAATTTCAAAGGTTTTGTATGAGTGACATGCCCAGCTAACTATAACATGTGTGAAACCTATGGTTTTTTCAGTGAATATATATATATATAATTAGCTGGAAATTTTACTGACATAAAACCATTGAAATTCCCACGTTATAGTTAGTTGGACTCACTATAACTTGCGCGTCTCCAATGCATTGCTGATGACGTCACATATTACATCACTCATGACATGGTCAGTGACATCACTCATGACATCACTGATGACACCATCCAGTGAATGTGTGTCTTTCTGAAAAATAAATATGTTTTATATATGTATTTGTAAAGGTCGATGGAAGAATAAATGTTTAAATAAGTGTGTAAATGGATGTTTTTTAAATAAAATATTGATTGGTTAACTGGCTTATTAAGTGTATCTTAGTGAATACATATATTAGCGAGTAATTTTTAAATATTTAAATATATGTATCAGTGTTTCACTTTCAGCCACATTCATGAAGGTGAATTACGCTCGCAAAGGGCCAGATTCTCAGAATCTGGCCCTTTGCGAGCACAATATTTGCATTTGGGATTCATCATCCCAAATGCAAAAATCGGTAATAGCGAAATCGCAAATTTGCGAGGAATTACATTTAAGGAATCTCTATTTGAGATTCCTTAAATGCAATTCATCATCCATTTTCAAATTGCGAAATCGCAATTTCGGGCCGCTAATTACCGCGAGGTCAAACCTCGTGGTAAATAGCGAAAACTTTTAAAAGCATTTTTCTAAATTTCATGTTGCACACACACATGTCCTTTGGACATGTGTGTGCGCAACACCAATGTAGATTTCGTTTCAGGGGTGCTACAGGGTGTCCTTTGGACACCCCTAGCACCCTTTAAATCGCTATCTTATTTGCAATTAGCAAATTGCTAATCGCAAATAAGGAATACTCCTCATTCATTCCTATGGGCCTTTTGTCCCATAGGAATGAATGGGAAGTTATTCCTTATTTGCGATTAGCAATTTGCTAATCGCAAATAAGGAATGTGTAGGAATCGCATTTTTTTTTGCGATTCCTACATGAATCCCGTTTTGCGAGTCTGTAATAGCGATTCCTTATGAATCGCTATTAAAGACTCGCAAAACGGGTCTTTGATGAATCAGGCTGTTTGTGTTTAAGTGGCTGCATGGGTTGGTGACTGACTCACTGTTTGTATGTGTTTTGAAGACAGCATATGTGCAGGACTGTATGGGTGGATGAGTGTGTATATATGTGTGTTAGTGAGTGAATGCCTGCCTCACTAGTGTCTTTATGAGTAACTACATATGTTTTAATCTAGTATATGTGAGTATTGATGTATAAAAGTAAGTATATGTGAGAGTGAGAGATTGAAAGAATTCCTGTTTGAATAAGTATGTGTTTCTTTAAGTGATTGTTTAAGAGAGTAAGTATGTGTAAGTTTCCTTAGATGTAATGTGCTAGTGTGTGTATAGCTGTATATGCAAATAAATGGATGTTCAATAGTTTATTTGCATGTGTGAGTATGTGTGTGAGTAACTTTTGGAAGACTGTCGGTGTGTAACAGGATGTATATGTGTATCACTACATATGATGAGTGGGTATATGTATGAGTGACTATATAGAACTGTTGGCGAATGAGTGGATGTGTATATAGATGGTGGAATTACTGGATTGGTTGTTGTAACTGGTATGGGTATCTCCATTTTTTTGAAAATGTTATTTCCTATTTTTGAATATGTGTTTGAAGGGTTACATTACACTGAAAGGAGGTCTGTCAGTCTGTCACAAGGAAGTGTTATCAGTGATGTCATGAGTGATGTCACTGACCATGTCATGAGTGATGTAATATGTGACGTGTTCAGCAGTGCATTGCAGGCGCCCAAGTTATAGTGAGTCCAACTAAATATAACGTGGGAATTTCAATGGTTTTATGTCAGTAAAATTTCCAGCTAACTATAACTGGTGTGAAACCTATGGTTTTTTCAGTGAATGTAATAGGTTTTTTAAATGCTAATTCCTAACTATAACTGGTGTGAAACCTATGGTTTTTTCAGTGAATTTCAAAGGTTTTTTAAATGCTAATTCCTAACTATAACTGGTGTAAAACCTATGTTTTTTTCAGTGAATTTCATAGGTTTTTTAAATGCTAATTCCTAACTATAACTAGTGTGAAACCTTTGGTTTTTTCAGTGAATTTCAAAGGTTTTTTAATAGCAAATTTCTATAGCTATGAAATGTAATATTTTTTATAATGAATCCTATAATGTATATTTATTTAATACTATTTTTTTTATGTATATTGTTCATAGTTTTTATTTTTCTGCCCTGGAGCGCTCCCGGTGTGCGTCCCGGTGAGCGCACCGGAAAGCGCAGGCTGCCGGCGCGCCCTAGGGCGCGTACAGGTGAGCGTCCCGTTAGCGCTTTTGCCGCGAACGAAAACATCATCGTGACGTATCGCGTAGCCGCGTCCGCGTGATATGCACGGCGTAAACGGACCAGGAAGCACTCGAGCGCATACGATCGCGCAACGTAAGCATCCGACGCGCTTACGCGACGCGCCCCTGGGCGCGCCCGGGGGCGCGTCGCGTAAGCGCGTCGGGTCATGTGACCTAAAAATAACACTTTTTATTGGTGCAGGACAGTTTTGGTTTCCAAATGATGAAAACCCTGGTCATGTGACCTGAAATTAACACTTTTCATTGGTTCAGGACAGTTTTTTTTTCCTAATGATGAAAGACCCCACCTTTTTTCCTCATTCTCACTTTGTACTTTGAGTGAAGAAGACCTGTTGAAAGACCTCTCTGTACTTTTTTGGACTGAAAAACGGCTTAAGTAGCAGCAGCAGCAGGAGCATCTCAGCCACCACCACCAAGAGGACCACCACAACACCACAGTGGTGGAGATGAAGAAGAGGAAGATGAGGAGGAGGAGGAAGAGGGGAGGAGGACATTCCTGCCAGAAGACAATATCCCATATAGGCCAAAGCAGCACATTGTATGGGAGTTTTTTTCCATCCCAAGTGGCCTCAAAAAGGTGAATGCCCCAAAGGTGACTTGCCTAATCTGTAACATGGAACTTTCATGGGGGAACCTTAACAAGAAATACTCATTTGGCAATAACACCTTGATTCGCCACATGCAGCGCAGGCATCCCAACAATAATGCTGCAGCAGAGGTCCGAGAACTGGCCACAAACCCTCCCGAATCTTCACCCAGCACCTCCAAAAGAAAGCTACCCACTCCATCGGGACCAGAGACAAGGGAGATGGTCCCAAACATACAACCACAGTTTGGTAAATACAAGATCACTTGTATATTTTGTGGTAAGACCATCACATATGGTGAGCAAAGCATAAAGCTCAACAACCGTGCTGGTGACAACCACTATTGCCCCAAAAAACAATAATTTTTTCCTGATTTTTTTTTGCTCCAGTTGAGCCATTTACAATTCCCTGTTTTTTGTTTCTCCCCATAAAAATAACAAAAAATATATAAAATAGTTCATAAAAGCCAAAAAAAGTACAAAATGTTCAAAAAAACATTAAAAAAAATATAAAACAACAAAAAGAAGAAAAAAACAGTTCGTTTTAGAACTACCTCCAATTTATAAAAAAAGGCTACATTTTTTAAAATCTCTGTCATTCTTTTTTCCCCATGGTACGCTCCCCGGTGCGCGTACCGGGCGCTGCCCCCGCGCAAATCCCGCGGGGCCCTTTTATAGCCCCCTCATCAAACCTAGGGGGTCAGGGGGGGGTCTACTCTGCCCACTTATGGTCATTTCCCCCTTTGTTTTTGCCACCTCTTGTGTCTCGATCCTACCGAGACACAAGATGGCGGCCGCTCCGGACTGTTTTGCGCGCGAACTCGCGTAGCGCGCTGGTTAGCGCCCCGGTGCTCGTACCGGGGCGCGCTTATAGATATATATATATTTTTTTTAACCTAAATTACTCAAAATCCACTGGAGCACATATCTTGAGACATAGCAAAGGCACATCGGGCTACCAGTCCCTACAATTTTGCCAAGTTTGGTGGAAATCCATTCAGCCGTTCGGGCTAAAAGTGAGGTCGACCGCCCTATGGAAATTAACATGGGGAAAACACGTTTTGGGACCCCCCTTTTTTCTCAGCCTCCGCTTGACGAATCCCCCCAAACTTTCAGAGAAGGACCGGAGCGCCGCAAGGCAAGTTTGAGGAAATTTTCAGGCAGATTCCTCAACCGGCGCCAAAGTTATTCACAATAGAATGTTGCGATTTCCCTATTCAAAATAATCCTAACTATAACTACCTACTGGCGACCGCCAGTAGGTAATATATATATATATATATATATATATATATATATATATATATATATATATATATATATATATATTTATCTATATATATATATGAAAGAGGTTCTTGTCCAAGGAGAAGAAACAAAGGCCACGAGGGGAGTTCGGTGAAAACAACAGCTTTATTTAAAGGGTCCCAGCGGTGGCGGATGCATTTCGGCGAGTGAGCCTTCTTCAGCGCCCCATGCTGTAAGGATATTGTCCCTCATTAGCTCCTCCTGTTGAAGTCTCTGCTAGCACCTGAATCTCCTCCCCCCGGCAATCGGCTAACCAATTAGAGTTCGTGTTGAGTATAACGAACTTCAAGTCCCAGCATGCAGTGTGTTTGCATTGTCGAGATGGTCGCGTAGGGGAGTGAGTAATCGTAGGATCGGTGCAAGCTTTTCAGGTGAGTAGGGCGGATCGAGGATCAAATGAAATAGCAGAGTTCCCTCTGAGTCCCCTCTGACTGCAGCGACCAGTCGCACCAGGTAGCATGTTGAGTGGGGGCAGTCAAATGTGAGACTGGGTGCCCAATTGAGATAAAATATCTCGGTCCTCTCTCGTCTTCCTGACGTTTCTGGCAGACTTCGGAATTTCCAGTTCCCTGGATACAGGATAGCTGCGAGCAGCGTGGTGCCAAATTCATTCCGGGTCTTTTGGATGCTGCAGGGCCTTCGGACTGTGCCTTGGCAAGCACAGTATGCATGAAAGAGGTTCTTGTCCAAGGAGAAGAAACAAAGGCCACGAGGGGAGTTCAGTGAAAACAACAGCTTTATTTCAAGGGTCCCAGCGGTGGCGGATGCATTTCGGCGAGTGAGCCTTCTTCAGCGCCCCATGCTGTAAGGATATCGTCCCTCATTAGCTCCTCCTGTTGAAGTCTCTGCTAGCACCTGAATCTCCTCCCCCCGGCAATCGGCTAACCAATTAGAGTTCGTGTTGAGTATAACGAACTTCAAGTCCCAGCATGCAGTGTGTTTGCATTGTCGAGATGGTCGCGTAGGGGAGTGAGTAATCGTAGGATCGGTGCAAGCTTTTCAGGTGAGTAGGGCGGATCGAGGATCAAATGAAATAGCAGAGTTCCCTCTGAGTCCCCTCTGACTGCAGCGACCAGTCGCACCAGGTAGCATGTTGAGTGGGGGCAGTCAAATGTGAGACTGGGTGCCCAATTGAGATAAAATATCTCGGTCCTCTCTCGTCTTCCTGACGTTTCTGGCAGACTTCGGAATTTCCAGTTCCCTGGATACAGGATAGCTGCGAGCAGCGTGGTGCCAAATTCATTCCAGGTCTTTTGGATGCTTCAGGGCCTTCGGACTGTGCCTTGGCAAGCACAGTATGCATGAAAGAGGTTCTTGTCCAAGGAGAAGAAACAAAGGCCACAAGGGGAGTTCAGTGAAAACAACAGCTTTATTTCAAGGGTCCCAGCGGTGGCGGATGCATTTCAGCGAGTGAGCCTTCTTCAGCGCCCCATGCTGTAAGGATATCGTCCCTCATTAGCTCCTCCTGTTGAAGTCTCTGCTAGCACCTGAATCTCCTCCCCCCGGCAATCGGCTAACCAATTAGAGTTCGTGTTGAGTATAACGAACTTCAAGTCCCAGCATGCAGTGTGTTTGCATTGTCGAGATGGTCGCGTAGGGGAGTGAGTAATCGTAGGATCGGTGCAAGCTTTTCAGGTGAGTAGGGCGGATCGAGGATCAAATGAAATAGCAGAGTTCCCTCTGAGTCCCCTCTGACTGCAGCGACCAGTCGCACCAGGTAGCATGTTGAGTAGGGGCAGTCAAATGTGAGACTGGGTGCCCAATTGAGATAAAATATCTCGGTCCTCTCTCGTCTTCCTGACGTTTCTGGCAGACTTCGGAATTTCCAGTTCCCTGGATACAGGATAGCTGCGAGCAGCGTGGTGCCAAATTCATTCCGGGTCTTTTGGATGCTGCAGGGCCTTCGGACTGTGCCTTGGCAAGCACAGTATGCATGAAAGAGGTTCTTGTCCAAGGAGAAGAAACAAAGGCCACGAGGGGAGTTCAGTGAAAACAACAGCTTTATTTCAAGGGTCCCAGCGGTGGCGGATGCATTTCGGCGAGTGAGCCTTCTTCAGCGCCCCATGCTGTAAGGATATCGTCCCTCATTAGCTCCTCCTGTTGAAGTCTCTGCTAGCACCTGAATCTCCTCCCCCCGGCAATCGGCTAACCAATTAGAGTTCGTGTTGAGTATAACGAACTTCAAATCCCAGCATGCAGTGTGTTTGCATTGTCGAGATGGTCGCGTAGGGGAGTGAGTAATCGTAGGATCGGTGCAAGCTTTTCAGGTGAGTAGGGCGGATCGAGGATCAAATGAAATAGCAGAGTTCCCTCTGAGTCCCCTCTGACTGCAGCGACCAGTCGCACCAGGTAGCATGTTGAGTGGGGGCAGTCAAATGTGAGACTGGGTGCCCAATTGAGATAAAATATCTCGGTCCTCTCTCGTCTTCCTGACGTTTCTGGCAGACTTCGGAATTTCCAGTTCCCTGGATACAGGATAGCTGCGAGCAGCGTGGTGCCAAATTCATTCCGGGTCTTTTGGATGCTGCAGGGCCTTCGGACTGTGCCTTGGCAAGCACAGTATGCATGAAAGAGGTTCTTGTCCAAGGAGAAGAAACAAAGGCCACGAGGGGAGTTCAGTGAAAACAACAGCTTTATTTCAAGGGTCCCAGCGGTGGCGGATGCATTTCGGCGAGTGAGCCTTCTTCAGCGCCCCATGCTGTAAGGATATCGTCCCTCATTAGCTCCTCCTGTTGAAGTCTCTGCTAGCACCTGAATCTCCTCCCCCCGGCAATCGGCTAACCAATTAGAGTTCGTGTTGAGTATAACGAACTTCAAGTCCCAGCATGCAGTGTGTTTGCATTGTCGAGATGGTCGCGTAGGGGAGTGAGTAATCGTAGGATCGGTGCAAGCTTTTCAGGTGAGTAGGGCGGATCGAGGATCAAATGAAATAGCAGAGTTCCCTCTGAGTCCCCTCTGACTGCAGCGACCAGTCGCACCAGGTAGCATGTTGAGTGGGGGCAGTCAAATTTGAGACTGGGTGCCCAATTGAGATAAAATATCTCGGTCCTCTCTCGTCTTCCTGACGTTTCTGGCAGACTTCGGAATTTCCAGTTCCCTGGATACAGGATAGCTGCAAGCAGCGTGGTGCCAAATTCATTCCGGGTCTTTTGGATGCTGCAGGGCCTTCGGACTGTGCCTTGGCAAGCACAGTATGAATGAATGAATGAATGAAAATGAATTTATACAGCGCGGTTGCTGCCCTGGGGCGTCCAAGCGCTAAGGAACCAGAAGGGGGTGTAGTGAGACTGGCAGAACTGGGAGAAGGGGAAGGGGGCTGAAATGATTACGGGGATTTGAACAGATGTGTTTTAAGTTGCTTGCGGAAGGAGGCAAGGTTAGGATTTGATCTCAGGTGAAGGGGAAGGGAGTTCCAGATTTTTGAGGCGTTGAAGGTGAACATTCTTCCGCCTGCTCTAGTCCTTTTAATTCTGGGGACTGTTGCCATAAAAGCCTGACTAGAGCGTAGGTCTCTGCCTGGATGATATTGGCTAACTAGGCTACGCATGATTTTGGGGCCCAAGTCCCAAAAGGCCTGCTGGGCGATGCACATTGCTTTGAAGGTGACTCTTTTTCGTACTGGCAGCCAGTGAGGGCTGGTCAGTGCCTCTCTGACTGGGGTTCTGCGTGGAATTTGCAGTAGGGTACGGGCCGCACAGTTCTGTACCCGTTGTAGTTTATTCAATGTATACTCTGGGGCTCCCAGATAAAGGGCGTTATTTGAGTCCAGGCGTGATTGTATTATGCCCTGTATGGCTGTTCGTTTTGCCTCCATTGGGAGCAAGGGAAGAACCTTCTTCAGAGTCCGGAGAAGTCCAAAGCAGGTGGCGGAGAGCTTTGTGGCCTGAGTGTTGAGGGTCAGATTCCTGTCCAGCCATACCCCCAGGCTTTTGATGTTATCTTTCGGAACCGGGGGGGAGCCTAGACAGGTGGGCCATAATGACTTGAAAAGGGTTGGATCGGCCGGGCCTAACAGCATAAGCTCCGTTTTGTCCCCGTTCAGCTTTAGTGAGGACAGGGTCATCCAGGACTTCACCTCCTCCAGGCATTTGGTTAGGTCCCCCGACGGTGAGTGTTGGGCTTCCTGCGCTAAGGAGACCACCAGCTGTGTGTCGTCCGCATAGGATATGATCTTGACTCCATACGGACGAACTACCTCAGCCAGTGGCCTCATATAGATATTAAAAAGCGCAGGGCTAAGAGAGGAGCCCTGGGGGACTCCACACTTCAGGGGTATGCTGGAGGAGACTGCTTGTCCGTCAAACACCTGGAACGACCTATTGCTTAGGAAGGATTTTATCCAGAGCCAGGCCTTGTCCACGATGCCGACGTTTGATATACGGTTCAGTAAGGTGTTATGACTGACCGTGTCAAACGCCGCGCTAAGATCAAGGAGGACCACTGCCACTGATCCTCCTTGATCAATGATTTTCCTGGACTCCTCGACGACCATAAGGAGGGCGGACTCTGTTCCATGCTTAGGCCTGAACCCTGTCTGGGTGGGGTCTAACAGCTGATTGCTTTCCAGATAGCTGACCAGTTGAAGATTGATGTACTTCTCCGCAATTTTGCTCACCCAGGGGAGTAGTGAGATCGGGCGGTAGTTGGCGAAGTCCGAGGGATCTAGCTGTGGCTTTTTTATTAGTGCTCGAACCATTGCCCGTTTCCAGGCAGGAGGAACAGTGGCAGAGTCAATGGATGCATTCACGAGATTCTTGATAATGGATAGGACTGTCTGAGATGCCAATAGCATTGTCTCTGGGGGGGCCGGGTCGGTTGGTGAGCCGGATTTCACTTTCCGAGCCATAGATTCAACCGCTTCCAGGTCCATGGAGGGGAAGTGGTCAAGTGTGGGTGAGGAGGCTGGCTCAAGGTCTGACCCCCTGTTGTTGTCATGAGCTATTGGAAAGGCAGTGCTGGTTGGAAAAGAAGTGTATATCTTGTTTACTTTGGCCGAAAAGAATTCTGCCAGATCGGTACATTGGGCGGTTGATTTCTCCTCGTGAACACTAGAGGGGGGAGGTTTGATCAGTTTCTGCAGGGTTTGGAAGATTTCCCTGGGTTTGGAATTTGAGGATAGGATTTTGTTGGAGAAGTATATTGTTTGGGCAGTTTTTATCTCCTCTTTATATGTTTTTATTTCTTCCCGATATCGGGTTTTGTCCTCCAAAGAGTAGTTTGAGCGCCATTTTCTTTCTGCTTTTCGGCAGTGTCGCTTTTTGTCTCTGAGGGCTTCCGTATACCATGGTGCTGTTTTGTGGGATCGTTTAGCCGAAAGAGGTTCTTGTCCAAGGAGAAGAAACAAAGGCCACGAGGGGAGTTCAGTGAAAACAACAGCTTTATTTCAAGGGTCCCAGCGGTGGCGGATGCATTTCGGCGAGTGAGCCTTCTTCAGCGCCCCATGCTGTAAGGATATCGTCCCTCATTAGCTCCTCCTGTTGAAGTCTCTGCTAGCACCTGAATCTCCTCCCCCCGGCAATCGGCTAACCAATTAGAGTTCGTCTTGAGTATAACGAACTTCAAGTCCCAGCATGCAGTGTGTTTGCATTGTCGAGATGGTCGCGTAGGGGAGTGAGTAATCGTAGGATCGGTGCAAGCTTTTCAGGTGAGTAGGGCGGATCGAGGATCAAATGAAATAGCAGAGTTCCCTCTGAGTCCCCTCTGACTGCAGCGACCAGTCGCACCAGGTAGCATGTTGAGTGGGGGCAGTCAAATGTGAGACTGGGTGCCCAATTGAGATAAAATATCTCGGTCCTCTCTCGACTTCCTGACGTTTCTGGCAGACTTCGGAATTTCCAGTTCCCTGGATACAGGATAGCTGCGAGCAGCGTGGTGCCAAATTCATTCCGGGTCTTTTGGATGCTGCAGGGCCTTCGGACTGTGCCTTGGCAAGCAAAGTATGCATGAAAGAGGTTCTTGTCCAAGGAGAAGAAACAAAGGCCACGAGGGGAGTTCAGTGAAAACAACAGCTTTATTTCAAGGGTCCCACTCAAAAAACATAGGTTTCAGACATGTTATAGGTAGGAATTATCATTTAAAAAACCTTAAAAATTCACTGAAAAAAAATTGGTTTCAGGGCTGTTATAGTTAGCTGGGCATTCACTTGTACAAAACCATTTAAATTCCTCCGTTATGGTTAGTTCTGCTAACTGTAACTTGCGCGCCCGCAATCCACTGCTGATGATGTCACATATTACATCATTCATGACATGGTCAGTGACATCACTGATGACATCTCAAATGGCATCATTGATGACATCACTGATGACATCATCCAGTGAATGTGGTTTGGTTCCATATTTAAATAAGTATTATATATAAAGGAATCTGCATTGAAGACTGAGTGGATGTATAAGTGTCTGGATGGAGGATTTAGTAGCACTGTGATTGACTGTCTAAGTGACTAATTTAAAGTGTCCCACTAAATATTTGGGATAGTGATTATACTGTGTGAAAATGTGTATCACTCTGTCTCTTGTTGTGTAAACGACTGCATAAGTTGGTTACTACCTATGTGAAATTCTATATTAGTTTTTAATTAGTTAAGTGAGTATTTGTATGATCAATTATTTGCATAAGTGAGTAAGATGACTGCATAAGTGAAGAGGATGTGTGCTGGTGTGTAATGGCGATATAGGTGTATAAGTATATTTAATAGTGTTCTATTGATCTTTGTCAACATGTATGAGTGAATCTCTAGGTAAGTGTTTAGATGTGTGTGTAGATCTACAAATCACTGAGTGGGTTTTTAGAAACTTGTATTGATGTGTCAATGGTTTAAACATGGTACTCTATATTTTACAGTGAGTGATGAAAGGTTGTACTAGTGTATTATGGGGTGTATCTGATTGTCACGTGGATGATGTCATCAGTGATGTCATCAGTGATGTCATTTGAGATGTCATCAGTGATGTCATCAGTGATGTCACTGACCATGTCATGAATGATGTAATATGTTACATCATCAGCAGTGGATTGCGGGCGCACGAGTTATAGTTAGCAGAACTAACTATAACGGAGGAATTTTAATGATTTTGTACGAGTGAAATGTCCAGCTAACTATAACAGCCCTGAAACCTATGTTTTTTTCAGTGAATTTCTAAGGTTTTTAAATGCTAATTCCTACCTCTAACATGTCTGAAACCTATGGTTTTTTCAGTGAATTTCGAAAGTTTTTTTAAATGATAATTTTTAAATGTAATGATAGTTATAAGTATTTTTTTGATACTGATTTTCTACAGTTTTTTAACTGTTTATTTTTACATATTTTATTTTTTAAATTACATTATATATTTTTAATATAAATAGAAAGAACTTTTTTTTTTAATATTAAAACTGAAATATTGTTGTTTTGTTTAATGTATAAGTGCAGAACTATAAGTGTGTTGGTTAGTTAGGGGACTGCATTCATAGTGGATAGGGGTTTGAAGCAGTCCATGTGCTAAGGCCTGGCTCAGTGCATGAGTACTTGGGTACTGACTGAATGATTAGAGTACTGCAAGGAGAGTGCCTGGGTGAATTTATAAATGGTTGGGTTTTGGGGCAGTGAAGAGATTAGTACATGGTGCTGAATGGGTCACTAGAGGAGTGCAAGGGGAGTGACAGGGTGTTTGCTGGAAGTGTATGGATACTGACTGGGGAATTGAAGGTGTAAAAGACAAATGTCTAGGTGGTTAGAGGACTGCATGCATAGTGGATAGACGTTTGAGGCAGTCCGTGTGCTAATGCCTGGCTTGCTGCATAAGTACTTGGATACTGATTGAATGATTAGAGTACTGCAAGGAGAGTGCCTGGGTGAATTTATAAGTGTTAGAATTACTTTTCAGGATCAGGCAATGATATCCTATGGAATGAAATTCAAGTTACTGGTAACCACGGTTAGAATTACTTTTCAGGATCAGTACTGGGCTCAAAGATGCAGCACTGGGGTCTCTCCTGATAACAGGTGAGTAAATCGGAAATCGAAGTTCAGCTGATTTTAGAGGAATATTTGTAAGTTTAAAAAACCGACACTAAGAAACTTTTTCAGCAAAAAGCAGGCAATTATATCCTATGGAAGGAAATTCAAGTTACTGATGAGTACGATTAGAATTACTTTTCAGGATCAGTCCTGGACTCAAAGATGCAGTACTGAGGTCTCTCCTGATAACTGGTGAGTAGATCGGAATTCGCAGTTTAGCTGATTTTAGAGGAATATTTTAAAGTTCCAAAACTCCACACTTTGAAGAATTTCCAAGTGAAACCAGCCAATGTTAGCCTATGGAAGGAAATTCAGTACGGTTAGAATTACTTTTCAGGATCAGTACTGGGCTCAAAGATGCAGCACTTAGTTCTCTCCTGATAACAGGTGAGTAAATTGGAAATCTTAGTTCGACTGATTTTAGAGGAATATTTGTAAGTTTCAAAAATTGACAAACTTTTTCAGCAAAAAGCAGGCAATGATATCCTATGGAAGGAAATTCAAGTTACTGATGAGTACGATTAGAATTACTTTTCAGGATCAGTACTGGGATCAAAGATGCAGTACTGAGGTCTCGCCTGATAACTGGTGAGTTAATCGGAATTCGTAGTTCCTCTGATTTTAGATGAATATTTTAAAGTTCCAAAACTTCTGACTTAGAAGAATTTCCAGGTGAAACCAATTAATGTTAGCCTATGGTAGGAAATTCAAGTTACTGGTAAGTACGGTTAGAATTGCTTTTCAGGATCAGTACTGGGCTCAAAGATGCAGCACTGAGGTCTCTCCTGATAACAGGCGAGTAAATCGGAATTCGTAGTTCGGCTGAATTTACTTTGTTCCACTATATATAGAGCCACTTCCTACACCATCCCCTCCCTTCACCACTGTGTAAACGCGCCCTGTGTCCGTTTTAATTTGGGAGATTAAGACCCCCTTGAATCCTGAGTGTCCCTAGGGTCCAAGTAGCCCACTAGGTGCCTCCAGCAAGTGCCACATAGCTGTGTTGCAGAGAGGTGTAAAACGGGGCACGGCCTGGGCCACCTCTCTGAAATACAGGACAGTGGTGCTTACTGGAAGCACCGGGTGGGCTAGTTAGCCCCCAGGGGCCTTCAGGATTGAAGGGGAATTATTGCCCCACCTTAAAACGCGCGACAGGGTGTGTTTTCACATGTCACCTCGGGCCCCATCCCCTCCCTTCAACACTGTGTAAACATGCCCTGTGACCGTTTTAATTCGGGAGATTAAGTCCCCTTGAATCCTGAGTGTCCCTTGGGTCCAGCTAACAAAGTAGCCCACTAGGTACCTCCAGTAAGCGCCACAGAGCTGCGTTGCAGGGAGGTCCAAAAAAGGGTCACGGTCTGGGCCACCTCTCTGAAACACAGTGCAGTGGCGCTTACTGGAAGCACCTGGCGGGCTAGTTGCCCCCCTGGGGCTCTCAGGATTGAAGGGGAATTATTTCCCCAACTTAAAACACAACACAGGGCGTGTTTGCACACTCACCTCAGGCCCGTCCCCTCTCTTCGCCCCTCTGTAAACGCGCCCTGTGTCCGTTTTAAGTTGGGAGATTAAGTCCTCTTGAATCTTGAGGGTCCCTAGGGTCAAACTAGCCCACTAGGTACCTCCAGTAAGCGCCAAAGAGCTGCATTGCAGAGAGGTGTATAAAAGGGCATGGCCTCTGAACACCTCTATGCAACGCAGCTCCCTGGCCCATACTGCAGGTACCTGTTGGTCTAGTTGGCCCCCAGGGACCCTCAAGATTGAAGAGGAATAAATTCCTCAACTTAAAACGCACCACAGGACGCGTTTGCACAATGGTGAAGGAAGGGGGCAGGGCCTGAGGTGACATGTCTGCAAACACGCCTTGTGGCACATTTTAAGTTGAAGAATTCATTCCTCCTCAATCCTGAGGGACCCTAGGGGCCAACTAACTCACCAGGTACCTCCAGAATGCGCCAGAGAGCTGCGTTGCAGAGAGGTGTTCAGAGGCCACGCCCCTTTTTACAACACTCTGCAATGCAGCTCCGTGGCGCTTACTGGAGGTACCTGGTGGACTAGTGGCGCGTTTTAAGTTGGGGAATTAACTCCCCTTGAATCCTGAGGGCCCCTGGGGTGCAACTAGCCCACCAGCTACCTCCATTAAGCGCCACAGAGCTGTGTTGCAGAGAGGTGTAAAAAGGGGCGTGGCCCCAGAACATGTCTCTGCAACACAGCCCCCTGGCTCATACTGGAGGTTCCTTGTGGACTAGTTGGCCTCCTGGGACCCCCAATATTCAAGGGTAATTCGTTCTCCATCTGCAAATGCACCAGGGGGTGCGTTTGCAGAGTGCTGAAAGGAGGGGGCGTGGCCTCTGGCATGATGCCGGTCTTTTTTTTGTTTGTTTTTAAGAAAGGGGGCTGTGTGGCCCCCTTCTTTTTATAATATTATTGGCCCTGGGGACCCCATCCCTCAGGGCCTGCCCCCCAATTTTTTTTTTCTCAAAAAGTAGGGAAGGGGGCACCCAAGGACACTGCAGGAGCCAGCCCTGGGGGTCCCCAGTGCCATCATTGGCTCCAGGAGGGGGGCGCGCTGCCCCCCTCCTACCTTTTTCAAAGAGATGGGGGTCCCCGGGACTAGGGGTCCATAACGGAACCCCAAATTAAAAACTTAGTGCCCTGGGGAGGTGGCGGTCCCCGGGGTGTGTGGGGAGTCTCAAGCCCCCCACACAGGTTGATTTAATTTTAAAAAAAAGCCCCAGGGGTGGCGGTCCCCGGGGCAGCGGGGGGCCATGTGCCCTTCGCTACACAATAATTAATCTTAAGCCCCGGGGGTTGGCGGTCCCTGGAGCTTGGAGTGGGCATGTATGCCCCCCCACATTATAGTTTTTAAGCCCCGGGGGGGTGGCGGTCCCCGGGGCTGTGGGGGGCGTGAGCCCCCCGCATTACTGTCATAAAGCCACAGGGGTGGTGGTCCCTGGGGCTTGGGGGGGCCTTTGAGACCCCCACGAATGTTTTTTAAAGACCCGGGGTTGGGGTCCCCGGGGTGGGGGGCAGAGAGCCCCCCACATATTTCACAAAAGCCCCGAGGGGTGGCAGTCCTCTGGGCTGGGAGGCCCCTCTGGGCCCCCCATTACTATAATACATTGACCCCAAGACTTGGCCCCAGGTATCAACGAAGCGCAGGAGCCTGCGCTTTGGTTTTTTTCCAGCAGCTGGATGTGCGAAACCAACGCGCATCGCACAATTGGGGGTCTTCGCGGGACCCTCCGAGCAGGCCTAGGTGGTGAGGGTGTGTCTACCCTGCCCCCTTTGCGTGTTTTGCTCATTTTTTTCTGCTTTCTTGTGCCTTGGTTCTACCGAGGCACAAGATGGCTGCCAACACTTCCTGGTTTGAAGTGTTGACAGCCAATTAGCATAAAGCCCGTGCACTGCAGGATCCGCGGCCCTAGATGTATATGTGTTTTTACTTTTGAATTTCTAAGCAACTACTGAACGGATTTACACCATTTAACTAAAAGGCATGAATCTGAACCAACGGCTACCTTTATGCCAAATTTGGTGTGCTTCCGTTCAGCAGTTCAGGCCGTACCTGCGATTAAAGGTTCCTATAGGAAATTGCATGGGGAAAACATGCTTTCGGACCCCCCTTTTTTCTCGGCCCCCGCTTGACGAATCACCGTGAAACTTTCGGGATAGGAGCGGACCGGAGCTGGCCATAAGTTTTGAAAATTTCACCAAGATTCATCAATCGGCACCAAAGGTATTTGGAATAGAATGTTGCGGATTTCCTATAGAAAATAGGTCCTAACTAGAACTACCTACTGCCAGTAGGTTATATATATATATGATGTCACTGACCATTTCATGAGTGATGTAATATGTGATGTCATCAGCAGTGCATTAAACGCGCAAGTTATAGTGAGTCCAACAAACTATAACGTGGGAATTTCAATGGTTTTATGTCAGTAAAATTTCCAGCTAACTATAACTGGTGTGAAACCTATGTTTTTTTCAGTGAATTTAATAGGTTTTTTAAATGCTAATTCCTAACTATAACTGGTGTGAAACCTATGGTTTTTTCAGTGAATATATATATATATATATATATATATATAAAATTTCTATGGCAAAATGAAACCCCTCATTTTGTTCCTTTTCAAATTAAATGTATTAAGTGTTACCACTTTATTCCAATCAAGATGACTTCAGGTGTGCCATACTTTTGTCATAAGTAAGACTGTTAGCGTTCTAGTTGTTCTTTAGAACACTCTGGGACCTTCTGTCATTGGGCTATAGTTGGGCTACATCTGGCTGATATTTGGGCTACATTTGGGCTCTGTTGTCTCTGGTGGCCATCTTGGGAGACTGCATATCAGAATTGTTTTAATGGAATATAAGAGGATTTGAGAAGTCCCTCAAAATGTGCCCTAATTTGTCTTTCTTCAGCACTAATCATAATTTCTATGGCAAAATGAACCCCCTCATTTTGTTCCTTTGCAAATTAAATGTATTAAGTGTTAACGCTTTATTCCAATCAAGATAACTTCAGGTATGCCATACTATTTTCATAAGTAAGACTGTTAGCGCTCTAGTTGTTCTTTAGAACACTCTGGGACATTCTGTCATTTGGCTATAGTTGGGCTACATCTGGCTGATTTTTGGGCTACATTTGGTTTTTTTTGTATCTGGTGGCCATCTTTGGGCTACATTGGGCTACATTGGGCTACATTGGGCTACATTTGGGCTCTAACATATATATATAGCCCAATGTAGCCCAATATATATTTTTTCAAAGGTAATTTTCGTAAAAACCACTGGAGCACATTTCTTGAGACATAGCAAAGGCACATCGGGGTACCAGTCCCTACAATTTTGCCAAGTTTGGTGGAAATCCATTCAGCCGTTCGGGCTAAAAGTGAGGTTGACCGCCCTATGGAAATTAACATGGGGAAAACACGTTTTGGGACCCCCCTTTTATCTCGACCCCCGCTTGACGAATCCCCCCCAAACTTTCAAGGAAGGACCGGAGCTTCGCGAGGCAAATTTGAGGAAATTTTCAGGCAGATTCGTCAACCAGTGCCAAAGTTATTCACAATAGAATTTTGAGATTTTGCATTGAAAAAAATCCTAACTATAACTTCCTACTGGCGACTGCCAGTAGGTAATATATATATTCACTGAAAAAAACAGAGGTTTCACACCAGTTATAGTTAGCTGGAAATTTTACTGACATAAAACCATTGAAATTCCCACGTTATAGTTAGTCGGACTCACTATAACTCGCGCGTGCAATGCACTGCTGATGACATCACATATTACATCACTCATGACATGGTCAGTGACATCACTCATGACATCACTGCTGACACCATCCTTGTGACACAGTGACAGACCTCCTTTCACTGTGTACAGTACAATGAGTGCGAAAGAAAAAAAATGGAGAAAAAGAAAGAAAGAGAGGGGAAGAAAACTAAAGCAGTGGTACTGAGAGAATGTGAAAAAAATAAAAAGTGGTGGAAGGAAGAGAGGAAATGCAGACAGTTCAAATTGGATTGAGAAGTTGTGAATGAAGTGCAGTAAAGGAACAGCGATGAAACAAAGTTAAAAAAGCAGTGTAAATGAGTAAAGAGAGGTAAATAAGGGTGAAAAAGGAAAATGAGTGTGAGACAATGTGAATACAATATAAATTACACAATGCAAACTATACAATAACTTCTACAATATGTTACATTATTTATTTTTGCTGTTCTCAGAATATATTGAATTTCACTTAAATTAGTGAGTTCAAAGTCTTCATCATATAACAGCGGGAAAAAAACCACAATCTAAAAGATTGTGTTTAAAAAAAAACATTCAAAAATACATTTCATATATGTACACTAATCTTTGATTCACTTACTTTTCCGTGTGGCCAAATAGAAGATAGTGAAGGTCCTTTTGATGGAAAAAAAGTCTGCTGTGCTCTATAACTTCCATTTCATCGACTTCCTATGAAAAAAGATCTAAGAACATCATACCTTACTCTTTCCTCACGGCCAATTTGTGTCAGATATATCAGTATTTTTTACCTTGAGATCCACTTTTACAAAGTATCTATAAGAGATAAATAATTTAAAACATTAGATTAACTAACTAACTTTTATTATCTATTCCGGTCTTCAAAGGCCAATTCCCTTTACTAAAACTTTGGTTTTAAAAACACTAGATAAGAATTTGTAGAGTCATAAGGCAAACATTGTTTATAAGTTAAATGAGAATCATTGCAGTAACTCCACCCTTTTTCACATTTTAAGTAGCATGTATAATGTCCTGAAGTTGTTGAAGAACCGTCATGATAAATAATAGCTTCAGTTGTAAAGGTTCTTCCTGAAATTGATAACTGAGAAGCCACAACATTTTTGATAGAAGTTGTCAATTTAATTCCATCAGGTCTACATCGTTGGAAAACTAAAATGATATACTGCTCATAACTTTATATAAATAATGTGGATAGCATTAGATAGTTACATTGGGTACACACCATATTATTATCTGCTGCTTTAACTAGATTTTTAAATGACACTGATTTACAGTCAGGTAAAGTCAAATATATAAATCTTTCAGTGTCTATTCTAGTGGTACTTGATGAACTACAATTGTGGCAGTCATGCTGCCATTGATAAGAAAGGCTGAAAAGATTATTTATATCTACATCTTCATCTTCCAAAACACCAAACATATACATTAAAAATTCCTGACAATCCTGCTGAATGTTCTGTGAAAATTTATCTTGACCAGAACACATATCTAAAATATTTCGAATTTCTGTTACACTTTCTATTTTTGCTCTATCACTGCTACATTTCTGAAACACAGAATTCAATAAACCACACAATCTTTGATCCCGATTTTCAACAATCTTTTCTTGTAAAATTTTAAGAAAAAAAACAACATTAACCACTATATTAGCATAGCAGTTGACACCAGAACTATTTTCAAACTGAAATCCAACAACATTTTCTTCACAATTCTTTTTCTTCCTGTTTTCAATTACAGTTTTGTCTACTTTTTGTCTTTTTGCTACTTCCTCACTGCAATTATCCTCATTTCTTCTTTTTCGGCCTACCACACGTTTTTCAAACAGAGGATATGGAGGCAAATGTGGAGCATACTCTCTTCTTAACCTATTGTATTCTTTAACACAATCTAGATCTGCACAACTTTTTTAATGCCACATATGCCATACCCTCTTTAAACACAGATCTTCCAATGTTCACTAAAGCATTATCTACACTTAAACCTTGAGATTTATGAATTGTTACTGCATATGCCAAACAAACAGGAAACTGTTTTCGGCGAACATATAAGTCTTTTACAAGTAAAAATCTAGCAGAACAACGACTGATTTGTTGTACTTGCTCAATGCCATCAAATTTTATTTTTAAAAATTCAATTCCATCTCTATTTCTATAATTCACAAAATCAACAACATAACCCATTGCTCCATTTACCAGACCTCTTTCAACATTTAAATTCCTTCTCAAAATGATACGACAATTTAAACACACATTCAGAGTCTTTTCAAAACCAGCTGTTTTAGAAATACTTTTCTCTAATGAATCCAATTTAGTTTTCAAATTTTCCAGTTTCACAATCTCTTCATTTTCTAACTCTAACATTTTGTTGTTGAAGATGGAACATTCTTGCAGAGTTGGCATCAAACATATCCCAGATTTCTTCTCAGTCATTTTTTTAAAAATATTCTCTGAAAGAATGTTTTCATTTCGATACAAATTTGAAATTAATCGATCATGTAAAGCTTCTTTCCCAAGCTCGCTTACTTTTCCAATTCTTACATCTTGTAGAATATTTTTATAATCTTCATCCTTTGCCTGTCGCATATTTTGAAGCAGTTCAGCATATTTAAAATTTAACCCTATATTAACGTTTCCAATGCTTCCAAGGGACTTCCTAGTATCTTCATGTGTGAGCATTTTAAACACTGGTTGTCCTTTTACTGGAGTCAACTGCAATAGATCTCCAAAAACAATAATGTGTTTTCCTCCAAATAACACATCATACTCTGTTCTAAGAATGTCTTGCATTCTCAAATGCACAAAAGCAAGCATTAGATTTGAGACCATGCTTACTTCATCCATAATAAGAATTTTCATTTTCTTCAAGACTCTTGAAACTTCAGAACACGCATCTCCAGATAATTTGTTGTAATGCAATTTATTATCATGCTCAACTGGCAGCATCAGTAAACGATGTAGAGTAATCCCTTTAATGTTATGTGCTGCCAGACCAGTTGGAGCAGTTACAACACAAGACAGAGGTGAATCAGTCCTTTTCTGCAGATAACTTGCAATGGCTTTAATCAGAAAACTTTTTCCTGTCCCCGCTTCTCCACTTACATACAGTCGGACAGGGTCACATGATGTACATGAGCACTCTTTTTTCTCATGTCTGAATCCATGTTCAATCTGCTCTGTGACTTCATCATATATCTTTTTCTGCTCAACGTTTAGTTACTTTACCAAATCTTCTAAGTTAACTCCATCCTCTTGAGCTTGTTCCATAGCTCTTTCCACCTCATCCATGGCAGTGGCAGCTTCATTTAGGATAATAGGTCCTCCTAGTGGATCCTCACTCAATGAAGTAGAACTCTGACTATCTTGAGAACTGTCTCTAGCTATCTCTTCAGCAATTGTGGTTTCTTGCTCTATTTCTTCGTTCAACATTTGTAAATGTAAATGTAAATGTAGGTGTATTTATATAGCGCAACCTGTCACCCAAAGGGCATCCTGGCGCTTGCTTAGGGAACCCGTCCTGGTATTCCCCTGTGAGAGGCCCCGGCAGGGAGACCACAGGGTGAAAGCCAGGCATCCCGCCGCGAGGGGCCGTCGTGGAGATTAAGCAAGCTATTGCCCAGAGTTGCAGAGTGAGACCCCGTGAGTTGAGTAGGCACCGGAGCGAGAATTGTCGAGGCCGTGGAATTTTTGAGCCCGACACCCGCCGAGGCAGGGAATCGAACCCTGGTCCACGGTCGATCCCAGCTTCCGGGTCTGCCGCCTCTAACCACTGAGCCACACTTCTCCCAACATTTGCAGATAATTTAGAAAAATAGGACATTCTGTGGTATCCTTAGTTGCATTAAAAGAGTATTCATAACAGAGAAAATCTCCAAGTAGTTCCTCTTCTGTACGCCATGGCTTAAAGAGTTGCAAAAGAGCTAAATAGTAAAATTCTCTTTTGTCTGGAGCTTCACAACTCAATTTTCGATGATTAATCAAATGGCCTTTTTTCTGCTTCACTAGACATGCTTCATAGCCAATGACTGCATATTTTCCATTATTGATATCTTCTGTGATGTTCCTCTTATAACTGTAGTTTTGCAGAACTTCATACAAACAAGTGTTCTCAAGGTGAGTACTTCTATTTGGATAGTATGTATCCAACATATTTGTCTTCAAAATATCTGTAATGTTTCTTGTACAGATTTCAAAACTCGGTTTTGTGTTGCAGCAAGACCTAGACTCACCCAAATGATTGTTCTTGATTTGGCAAAGAGACTTGCTGATGATAACCGATCAGAACATTCATATGCTCCAATTTCTCGATGCAACAACATCTTCAGACTGAAACTGTATAATTTCTTGCTTAGACTCTTTTCATGTGAAATGTCCTCCCACATTTCCTTCAGTTCTGTCTTTTCTTTTTTAGTGATGTAAGATGTCACATATCGAGCCACAGCAATAGAATTGTCAGCAACGAACTGAATATCCATGTTAGCATTCCACATGGACAAAATCACTGGGTTGTAATCGTTGATGTACTTAGATTCTTCATTTCTTTTCAAATTGTATGTATTTTTGGGAGATTTCCTCGTCACAGTATGTCGTAGAGATGACATCAAATTATTTACTCTTCCCTTAGAAATCACTGGTCGTGGAAACGCAAAACGACATTTCGTGTAGTACTTTTCCTTTCTTTTTAAATTTTCGACGACAGTACTTTCCACAACGATGAGATTGAAAACGTAAAACTTGTTGCCTTAAACTGTTTTCTTCAGTAGATTTTGGAATAGCACATGTTGAATACTCTTCAATGAAACTCATCACTGTTTCATCCGAATCAGTTCCAAATTTGGGTGCATCTTTAATCCATAACAACATATGAAAAGAGGAGCACCTCTCGCTTAATATTCCTTCCTCCAAAAGAAATCCAAAACCTCTCCAAGGGGCAGTCATGCTGCCATTGATAAGAAAGGCTGAAAAGATTATTTATATCTACATCTTCATCTTCCAAAACACCAAACATATACATTAAAAATTCCTGACAATCCTGCTGAATGTTCTGTGAAAATTTATCTTGACCAGAACACATATCTAAAATATTTCGAATTTCTGTTACACTTTCTATTTTTGCTCTATCACTGCTACATTTCTGAAACACAGAATTCAATAAACCACACAATCTTTGATCCCGATTTTCAACAATCTGTTCTTGTAAAATTTTAAGAAAAAAAACAACATTAACCACTACATTAGCATAGCAGTTGACACCAGAACTATTTTCAAACTGAAATCCAACAACATTTTCTTCACAATTCTTTTTCTTCCTGTTTTCAATTACAGTTTTGTCTACTTTTTGTCTTTTTGCTACTTCCTCACTGCAATTATCCTCATTTCTTCTTTTTCGGCCTACCACACGTTTTTCAAACAGAGGATATGGAGGCAAATGTGGAGCATACTCTCTTCTTAACCTATTGTATTCTTTAACACAATCTAGATCTGCACAACTTTTTTAATGCCACATATGCCATACCCTCTTTAAACACAGATCTTCCAATGTTCACTAAAGCATTATCTACACTTAAACCTTGAGATTTATGAATTGTTACTGCATATGCCAAACAAACAGGAAACTGTTTTCGGCGAACATATAAGTCTTTTACAAGTAAAAATCTAGCAGAACAACGACTGATTTGTTGTACTTGCTCAATGCCATCAAATTTTATTTTTAAAAATTCAATTCCATCTCTATTTCTATAATTCACAAAATCAACAACATAACCCATTGCTCCATTTACCAGACCTCTTTCAACATTTAAATTCCTTCTCAAAATGATACGACAATTTAAACACACATTCAGAGTCTTTTCAAAACCAGCTGTTTTAGAAATACTTTTCTCTAATGAATCCAATTTAGTTTTCAAATTTTCCAGTTTCACAATCTCTTCATTTTCTAACTCTAACATTTTGTTGTTGAAGATGGAACATTCTTGCAGAGTTGGCATCAAACATATCCCAGATTTCTTCTCAGTCATTTTTTTAAAAATATTCTCTGAAAGAATGTTTTCATTTCGATACAAATTTGAAATTAATCGATCATGTAAAGCTTCTTTCCCAAGCTCGCTTACTTTTCCAATTCTTACATCTTGTAGAATATTTTTATAATCTTCATCCTTTGCCTGTCGCATATTTTGAAGCAGTTCAGCATATTTAAAATTTAACCCTATATTAACGTTTCCAATGCTTCCAAGGGACTTCCTAGTATCTTCATGTGTGAGCATTTTAAACACTGGTTGTCCTTTTACTGGAGTCAACTGCAATAGATCTCCAAAAACAATAATGTGTTTTCCTCCAAATAACACATCATACTCTGTTCTAAGAATTTCTTGCATTCTCAAATGCACAAAAGCAAGCATTAGATTTGAGACCATGCTTACTTCATCCATAATAAGAATTTTCATTTTCTTCAAGACTCTTGAAACTTCAGAACACGCATCTCCAGATAATTTGTTGTAATGCAATTTATTATCATGCTCAACTGGCAGCATCAGTAAACGATGTAGAGTAATCCCTTTAATGTTATGTGCTGCCAGACCAGTTGGAGCAGTTACAACACAAGACAGAGGTGAATCAGTCCTTTTCTGCAGATAACTTGCAATGGCTTTAATCAGAAAACTTTTTCCTGTCCCCGCTTCTCCACTTACATACAGTCGGACAGGGTCACATGATGTACATGAGCACTCTTTTTTCTCATGTCTGAATCCATGTTCAATCTGCTCTGTGACTTCATCATATATCTTTTTCTGCTCAACGTTTAGTTACTTTACCAAATCTTCTAAGTTAACTCCATCCTCTTGAGCTTGTTCCATAGCTCTTTCCACCTCATCCATGGCAGTGGCAGCTTCATTTAGGATAATAGGTCCTCCTAGTGGATCCTCACTCAATGAAGTAGAACTCTGACTATCTTGAGAACTGTCTCTAGCTATCTCTTCAGCAATTGTGGTTTCTTGCTCTATTTCTTCGTTCAACATTTGCAGATATTTTAGAAAAATAGGACATTCTGTGGTATCCTTAGTTGCATTAAAAGAGTATTCATAACAGAGAAAATCTCCAAGTAGTTCCTCTTCTGTACGCCATGGCTTAAAGAGCTGCAAAAGAGCTAAATAGTAAAATTCTCTTTTGTCTGGAGCTTCACAACTCAATTTTCGATGATTAATCAAATGGCCTTTTTTCTGCTTCACTAGACATGCTTCATAGCCAATGACTGCATATTTTCCATTATTGATATCTTCAGTGATGTTCCTCTTATAACTGTAGTTTTGCAGAACTTCATACAAACAAGTGTTCTCAAGGTGAGTACTTCTATTTGGATAGTATGTATCCAACATATTTGTCTTCAAAATATCTGTACTGTTTCTTGTACAGATTTCAAAACTCGGTTTTGTGTTGCAGCAAGACCTAGACTCACCCAAATGATTGTTCTTGATTTGGCATAGAGACTTGCTGATGATAACCGATCAGAACATTCATATGCTCCAATTTCTCGATGCGACAACATCTTCAGACTGAAACTGTATAATTTCTTGCTTAGACTCTTTTCATGTGAAATGTCCTCCCACATTTCCTTCAGTTCTGTCTTTTCTTTTTTAGTGATGTAAGATGTCACATATCGAGCCACAGCAATAGAATTGTCAGCAACGAACTGAATATCCATGTTAGCATTCCACATGGACAAAATCACTGGGTTGTAATCGTTGATGTACTTAGATTCTTCATTTCTTTTCAAATTGTATGTATTTTTGGGAGATTTCCTCGTCACAGTATGTCGTAGAGATGACATCAAATTATTTACTCTTCCCTTAGAAATCACTGGTCGTGGAAACGCAAAACGACATTTCGTGTAGTACTTTTCCTTTCTTTTTAAATTTTCGACGACAGTACTTTCCACAACGATGAGATTGAAAACGTAAAACTTGTTGCCTTAAACTGTTTTCTTCAGTAGATTTTGGAATAGCACATGTTGAATACTCTTCAATGAAACTCATCACTGTTTCATGAATCAGTTCCAAATTTGGGTGCATCTTTAATCCATAACAACATATGAAAAGAGGAGCACCTCTCGCTTAATATTCCTTCCTCCAAAAGAAATCCAAAACCTCTCCAAGGGGAGGATTTTTTTTGTTGGTAATAAAAGACATCATAGCTTCAAATCTATGATTAAAATATCTGCAAACATTCACTGGATCCAAAGAACACAGTTCTCCAGGTGTTTTCAATTCTATATTTTGTATGTTTCCATTTGCCTCTCGTAGAAATTGAAGTAAGTCGTCCCATGCATACTCAGCACAGCTAAGAGTGAGGAACCATGTAGGAGTTCCTAACAGCCTGATTCATGAAGCGAAATAGCGCCCGCAATGGCTGCGAAAACGCAATTGCGGGTGCAATACACGGAATCGGCATTCAAGTACGAAATAGCGAAATCGCTAAAAAATAATAGCGATTGGAATAGCGATTACGCTGTAATAGTCGCAGACTCCGGGAAGTCGAGCATTAGCGATACGGAAATAGCGACCAACCACGGAATCTGCGAAATGATTAGCGAAACGCAATATTGTCTCAATCGGCATTCATGAAAGAAATACATTAGCGAAAAAGCGCTAAATCGCACGTTTGCGCTGCGCAATTTAAGGACAACTCAAAGCAGGTGGTAACCATAAAAGCCATGATGAAGCTAAATTTGAAAAACTGTTAGCCAATCACCAACAGGTCCAGGCCTGACCAATCACACATAAGGACATACAGCAGCAGCATTAGGCGTTCCACAATGCCTGGGATGTACATGGTGGTGAGGCGGCGAAGGCTACAGCGAGCAGCACGGAGGAGACGCATGAGGCAGGCAAGGATTTACCGGCAGCGGGTCATCTTGCTGGGCCAAACCCGAGAACAGATTTATGCGAAATACAGGCTGAATGGGGAAATGATCACCTGGCTGATACAAGAACTTGACCCCATCATGCAGCACCCAACAAGGCGAAACAATTCTGTGCCCACACATGTGCAGGTATTGTGCAGCCTGCACCTCCTGGCCTCCGGCAGTTTCCAGGGCATAGTAGCCGCTGCTGGGGGGATATCCCAGCCCACCATGTCACGCTGCCTCCACACTTTTGTTGACGCCATGCTCAGCCAGCTCCACCGGCACATCACATTTCCCACGAGCCAACAGGAATTGGACCTCACTAAACTACAATTTTATAATGTTGCCCATTTTCCCCATGTCCTCGGCTGCATAGACTGTACCCACGTCGCCATCTGCCCACCAGCTGGCACGGAGTATATGTACCGCAACAGGAAGTCCTACCACTCCCTCAACATACAGATGGTCTGCAATGCCAAGACCATCATCACTGACATTGTGGCCCAGTACCCAGGGAGTACCCATGACTCCTTTATCTTCAGGCACAGCGGACTCCACACACGACTGATCAGGGGAGAGTATGGGGAAGGACACCTACTTGGTAAGTACACTTTGTCGACAATGTCACATTGCTATGAAGTAACTGCGCTGCACAGGCAATCAACATCTGCTCCTCTCATTCAGGTGACAGTGGCTACGCCCTACGGGAATACCTCCTGACCCCTTACCTCAACCCTGCCACACCTCAGCAACGGCGCTACAATGTTGCGCACATCCGGACAAGGAACTGTATTGAAAGGACATTTGGCCTGCTCAAGAGCAGGTTCCGTATACTGCACAAGACAGGTGGGGCCATGTATTACAGTCCTGCAGCGTGCTGCCGCATTGTGGCTGTCTGTGCAATGCTTCATAACATTGCAACCAAGCGCCGGATACAGTTGACATCTCAGGCAGTGAATCTGAGGGGGACGACCGGCCACCAGCACATGCGCACCATGCACGCGGGGAGAACCCAGCTGAAGGCCACAGACGTCGCAACCACATCACAGCTAACAATTTCTAGCCCACCCCCTTCCCCCACCCCACATATCACAATTGCATGCAAAATGTAATGATTACACAAGGCGAATGTGTGCAGCAAAATAAATGTATTTGTTTGAATCACAAGATAAAAGGGACATGGTAACAACTATTTTCAAAATCCAGTATTCCTGCATACTGCATGTAAAGGTTCATGGCAGGCTTAGCTTCAGCCTGCGCCTGTGTCCCTGACACAATGTCATTGGCGACTCCGGCGCACATTTCCCAGGCGCCTGTGAGGCTCTTCCTCATCCTGGGCAGCTGTACCAGGCGTAGCCCTGGTGCTGCGCCTAGGTGGGGGGGCCTGCGTGGCAGAGTTGCTGCTCACGCTGGAGGCAGCCTCACTCGCATCATCTCCCCCTACGATGGCCGGTAGCACAGGTGTAAGCAGTGGGATCACGGCGGTGGTCAAGTGCTCCAGCACCCGGGTAATTTCCTCGCAGCACTGGACCAGTTGGTGCTGCTGGGTCAGAGAGCGCCGCGACAGCGGGGTGGTGGCATTTGCTGCCACATAATTTGAGCGACTATAGATCGACAGCCGGCTCAACAGCTGGTGGTGGCGCATGCTTGCAACTCTGCGCTTCTTCACCAGCGCTGCAGTATTCTTCTCCATTGCCGCCGTCATGCGCTCCATGGCCGCCGTCATGCGGTCCACCCGCTCGCCGACTCCCGCCACATTGCGGCCGATCTTATGCAGCTGGAGCTGGATGGCTCCTTGCTGCTGCGACTGGCGCTGGTGTAAACGGAGCATTTGCCGCTCCACGCTCATGCAGGCATGGAGATGCCCATTGCCCCTCCTGCTGTTCGGCCGCTGTGTAGCGGATGTGGCTGCCCCAGATCGTGTTGGACGAGCTGCAGGTGGTGCAGCAGCTGGTGTTGCAGGTGCGGCAGGCACTGGAGGCACATTGGTGGGGGGCCTGGCCTTGGCAGCCGGTGGGCCTGCAGATGTTGCAGCAGGTAAGGTGGTGGGCCTGGCCTTGGCAGCCGGTGGGCCTGCAGATGTTGCAGCAGGTAAGGTGGTGGGCCTGGCCTTGGCAGCCGGTGGGCCTGCAGATGTTGCAGCAGGTAAGGTGGTGGGCCTGGCCTTGGCAGCCGGTGGGCCTGCAGATGTTGCAGCAGGTAAGGTGGTGGGCCTGGCCTTGGCAGCCGGTGGGCCTGCAGATGTTGCAGCAGGTAAGGTGGGGGGCCTGCAGATGTTGCAGCAGGTAAGGTGGGGGGCCTGGCTGCTGGTGTTGGCGCAGCGGCAGGGGCTGGTGGCTGGGTAGCGGGTAGGGATTCCTCCTCCTGGGCCTCCTCATCAATCAGCAGCCTCTCGCTGTCACTGCTATCATCCGCACCTGTGAGGGTAAGTGGATACTCATTAGGTGCATGTGACTGTCAGACGTGCAGATGTTACATGCATGCTGGGTGACATTCCCTGGATGGCTGTGGATTTGCACACTTAGGAACCTTTCTGGCCGCATTGTGGTACTACTACATTGTGGACATACTACGTCTCCCACAATGCCTCAGGGCATTTCCTGATGCACAACATAGGCATGATTAAGGGCCAATGAGTGAGCCTATTTGGTCAGGGACGGTCATAGGGGACAGGGTCGCAGTCGCATGCCACTTACCTTGGGTCTCTTGGGTGGGGCGGGAGGAGTCCAGAGTGGTCACGCCAACACACGCCTCCCTCTCCAAGGTGTCCTCTACCTGGTCCTCCAGGGGGGTGTTGGGTGGGACAGTCGGTCCACCACCTCCAGTGCCTGATGCCTCACCAAGGCGCTCCGCCACCTTCTCCTTGGCACGCCCTCGGAGGTCGTACCAGTGCTTTTTCAGCTCCCCCAACGACCTGTCCGCAACGCCCACAGAGTTGACGCTGGAGGCAATCCCCACCCAGATCCTCCGCTTCTCCTGTTCTGGGACCCTCCTGGAGTTGGCACCAAAGAGCTGGTCGTGTTTGGCCACCACCCCTTCTATAAGGTTCTCCAGCTCCTGCTCGGTGAACTTTAGTTTGCGCTTGCGGCCAGCGCTGTTGCTGGGGCCAGGCAGAGGTTCGTCGGACATGGCGGTCGCTATTTCGGCCGGGTCGGGAGTCGCTAACGGAGGTTTAGCGGCAGCTTTCCGTCGTGTACACTCGAATGATAGCGTCACTGTGGTGTTTGGGGGTGGGATTTGGCTGCTTCCTGGTTGTGATGTCATCACGGTGCTCGGAATGCGTCTTCCCGTTTTCCAGATCCCGCGAGAATGCGACTCGCAATCCCGATCGCACGGGATTGCGAGTCGCAAACCCGTGCGATCGGGATTGCGACTCGCAATCCCGATCGCTGGTGGCCGGAAATAGCGATTATTCTGCGTTTTTTGTAGGTCGCTAACGGCTTTAGCGCCCACGTGCGAGTCGCTATTTTTTCCCCGAAAAGTACATGAATGCCGTTTTGCGTTTCCTCAATAGCGAGTCGCAATTATTCGCTATTAGGGACACGCAAAACGGCCCGTACATGAATCAGGCTGCAAGTTTCTTAGCATACATTTCAATTCTCCATGACGACGGAACCAATACTCATTGGTTCCACGTTGACATGCCATGAGATTGATTAGCTGAGATTCCAAAATACTATCTTGCAGATTGACTTTCTCCATAAAGTCCCTTGCAGAAACATTTTGCAGATGAGCTCCACTTTTCAGTATATGATTAACTGCATAAGAAAGACCAGACAAATCACTTTCATACAGTAGATGAAACAAATACGGAATACATTGACGAAACCTTGGATCTTCAGCATATAATCTTAAAGTCCGGTATTCAGCTGCAGGAATTTGAACTGGTCGATCGTCATATCATCCACCACGACCTGTTGGAAATAACTGTGGAAAACAACGAGCTTCCAAACTTTCTTCCCATACACTAATAGGACTTCCTTTTGCTGCTTTCATTTGAAACAAGTCAATTGCATTCCCCATTACTTCTTTGGAATGCAAAGGTTGAACAGTATAATGTTCATATATTTCTTCACTTCTAGACACATCAACTTTTTCAATTTGGCCAACTGAACAATCACTGTCTTCTTCTGTAGCTGTTTCCTCTGCTCTAACACTTACATCTTTGTAGTACTCATTGTTTTTGACCAAATACAACGTTGCCTTTTTGACTTTCCTAACATCCACTAAATCTTGCCAGATTTTCTTACTCTTTGTCGGAACCCCATTAACTAGAATAACTAGAGGATCCTCTTCTACTCTTTCTACACTAATTGTATCAATATTTTTCTTCACATCTAGAGGCAAATAAACAACTCTTCCCTTTAATCCTCTTTGTAAATCTGTAGGAGGTAATTTTCCTATCTTAGGCTCCATGCGAACAATAGCTTGAAAAGGATGGACACATTGAATCAAAATTGATTCATAAGTATTTAAATCCATCAATTCATAACGAATATCTATCAACTGAAGATTATTATAAACTGCTCTAGCAGGCATTCTATTTCCATTTAATTTTTCCAAACAATATTTACAAATACGCTGATCAAAACTCAAATCAAAAGAATTCTCCACCAACAAATAACTTACAAAATCCTTCCATTCACTATTATTTTCAAATTCACATTTCGCATATAAATCAACTAACCTAGTCTGAATCTTATAATGAGTCCGTCGACAACACACACAAGTTAAATTAGGCCTTTCACTTGATTTCACCTTAAACTTGGTAATTTCCTCGTCAAACTTTTCTGTACTTGAAATCTGTCCATTATCTTCCGCATTACCATCCATTACTATATCCATTTCTACACTGTCCTCTTTGTTCCCAAAATAACAAAACTCAATTTCTTCACAAATAGTCTTCACATCCACTTCAGATCCATGCAAAAGAGCACTGTTTAACTGTTTAGGCTTAAGTGCTGGACTTTTTGCATAATACAACTTTCTCACTAATTTCCTCACCTTATTATGATGCACTGCTAACATCCTAAAATGATGAAAAACACTCTGACATACTTTTCTAGAAAGACAAGCCAGTGAATGCCCATGCAAACCTGTGCTTTCTCTCACTCTGCAAGGATCTAACTCTTGCAAGATCTTCATTTTTTGTTTGAGACTTTTCTTACTATATGTACGTAAGAAATTTTGAAGCAAATCGATTGAATCCTGTCGCACACTACAAATACTACTGCACTTCCATGTGTACACTGGACCCTTAGTGCATCTCCCTAAAACTTCATGTGCTAACACCTTTTCTGCATCTCTAGACACAAGTTTCTCTTTTTCCATCACACAACCATATTTCACCTCATATGCTCGACCACTGGTGTCAACTGCATGAACCAAATCATTTTCCTGAAAGTAACTCTCCTCATTGAAAAATGGCTCAGAACTTGAACTATGCATCCATTCGCCAGAAAATACTTCACAAAAATGTGTCCGATTAATAATTCTTTTCCATCTACTGTTCGATTTGAAAACATCAATTGCCTTATTAAGTATCCTAATTCTATTAATTACTAAAATGAAATTTTTTTTTCTTAACTTCAAAAGCCTGATCCACAATCTTCTCTACACTTTTCTTTTTCTTGTAAAAAGCAGTTCTCTGTTTACCTTTCTTATCATTTTTTAGCAAATTCAAAACTACCCTATTGCGAAACATTCGCCTACGAATGTCCCTAAATTGATTTACCCTTCTATTGCTATCCTTTCTCTTCTCTCCTGCTTCAATCGAGACATTTTTTGTGGGCCTCTCCTTCCTTTTTAGAGTTGCTGTCTCCTTTTGAATATTCACATTATCAATATTATTTTTTTTTGTACGACATATGTTGCGAAGAAAAGACTTAATTGGCTTACCAGGAGCTTTTCTGGTGTTTTTTGAAGTAGTTGTTGTAGAGGATTTTATAAATTCTGTTGCTGATGTTCTCCTTTTACGTATGGTATTTTTGATACTTCTTTGCCTTGAAGGCATTTTTGCTTGCTTTTCAGAATTTGATTTGAATCTGTTGTTCTGAAAAAAAAAACATGAAAGACCACTATTAGCAAACAACAAAGTAATGACAAAAAGCAAAGAATATAAACAATAAATTGCAACATATTTAAGTTTATACAACATCAACTCAGGGTTTTATTTATGAAGGCCTTGCACCACCCGTGCAACACATGTTGCAATCCAAAAATACAAGTCCTCTACCTTGCAAATATTGATATCAAGCATTATCAAAAAGCAGAACACAAACCAAGAGCAAAGAAACTCAAGGCCTTATTTATGAAAGCCTTGCGCCAGAAGTGCGTCTCTTATTTCCCATGTATAAAGTGACATACCTATGCCACAAGACAATCATAAATAACAGCCAAATATAAATTCCATTGATTTGCCCCCAAAATCGTTTTTTTGATTAACATTTAAAAAACACAGGGCAGAACCTATGTACAAGCACAGAATTTCACTTTTGAAACATCACTGTTTCCCAAAATACAAATCCTCTACCTTGAAAAAGTTGATAGCAAGCATTATCAAAAAGCAGAACACAAACTAAAAGCAAAGAAATTCAAAGCCTTATTTATGAAGACCTTGCGGCAGAAGAACGTCACTTATTTCCCATGTATAAAGTGATTCACCGGTTGCACAAGGCAATCATAAATAAGGGCCAAATGAAAATACCATTCATTTGCACCCAAAATCGTTTTTTGAATAACATTTTAAAAACACTGCCCAGAACCTATGTACAAGCACTGAATTTCACTTTTGAAACGTCACTGTTTCCCAAATTACAAATCCTCTACCTTGCAAATGTTGATATCAAGCATTATCAAAAAGCAGAACATAAACTAAAAGCAAAGAAACTCAAGACCTTATTATGAAGACCGTGCGCCAGAAGAGCGTCACTTATTTCCCATGTATAAAGTGATGCACCGGTTGCACAAGGCAATCATAAATAAGGGCCAAATGAAAATACCATTCATTTGCACCCAAAATCGTTTTTTGAATAACATTTAAAAAACACTCCGCAAAACCTATGTATAAGCACTCAATATCACTTTTTAAACGTCACTGTTTCCCAAAATACAAATCCTCTACCTCGCAAATGTTGATATAAAGCATTATCAAAAAGCAGAACATAAACTAAAAGCAAAGAAACTCAAGACCTTATTTGTGAAGACCTTGCGCCAGAAGAGCGTCACTTATTTCCCATGTATAAAGTGATGCACCGGTTGCACAAGGCAATCATAAATAAGGGCAAAATGAAAATACCATTGATTTGCCCCCAAAATCGTTTTTTGAATAACATTTAAAAAACACTGCGCAAAACCTATGTATAAGCACTCAATATCACTTTTGAAACGTCACTGTTTCCCAAAATACAAATCCTCTACCTTGCAAATGTTGATAGCAAGCATTATCAAAAAGCAAAACACAAACCAAGAGCAAAGAAACTCAGGGCCTCATTTATAAAAGCCTTGCGCCACCAGTGCGTCACTTTCTTCCCATGTTAAAAGTGACATACCTACGCCACAAGACAATCATAAATAAGACTCAAATATAAATACCATTGATTGGCACCAAAAATCGTTTTTTGATTAATATTTAAAAAACACAGGGCACAACCTATGTACAAGCACTAAATTTCACTTTTGAAATATCACTGTTTCTCAAAATACAAATCCTCTACCTTGCAAATGTTGATAGCAAGCATTATCAAAAAGCAGAACACAAACCAAGAGCAAAGAAACTCAGGGCCTTATTTATGAAAGCCTTGCGCCACCAGTGCGTCACTTTCTTCCTATGTTAAAAGTGACATACTGGCGCCACAAGACAATCATAAATAACAGCCAAATATAAATTCCATTGATTTGCCCCCAAAATCGTTTTTTGATTAACATTTAAAAAACACAGGGCAGAACCTATGTACAAGCACAAAATTTCACTTTTGAAAAATCACTGTTTCCCAAACTACAAATCCTCTACCTTGCAAATGTTGATATCAAGCATTATCAAAAAGCAGAACACAAACCAAGAGCAAAGAAACTCAAAGCCTTATTTATGAAGACCTTGCGCCAGAAGAGCGTCACTTATTTCCCATGTATAAAGTGATGCACCGGTTGCACAAGGCAATCATAAATAAGGGCCAAATGAAAATACCATTCATTTGCCCCCAAAATCGTTTTTTGAATAACATTTAAAAAACACTGCCCAGAACCTATGTATAACCACTCAATATCACTTTTGAAACATCACTGTTTCCCAAAATACAAATCCTCTACTTTGCAAATGTTGATATCAAGCATTATCAAAAAGCAGAACACAAACCAAGAGCAAAGAAACTCAGGGCCTTATTTATGAAAGCCTTGCGCCACCAGTGCATCACTTTCTTCCCATGTTAAAAGTGACATACCTACGCCACAAGACAATCATAAATTAGACCCAAATATAAATACCATTGACTGGCACCAAAAATCGTTTTTTGAATAATATTTAAAAAACACAGGGCAGAACCTATGTACAAGCACTGAATTTCACTTTTGAAACCTCACTGTTTCCCAAAATACAAATCCTCTACCTTGCAAATGTTGATGTCAAGCATTATCAAAAAGCAGAACACAAACCAAGAGCAAAGAAACTCAAAGCCTTATTTATGAAGACCTTGCGCCAGAAGAGCGTCACTTATTTCCCATGTATAAAGTGATGCACCGGCTGCACAAGGCAATCATAAATAAGGGCCAAATGAAAATACCATTGATTTGCCCCCAAAATCGTTTTTTGAATAACATTTAAAAAACACTGCACAGAACCTATGTATAACCACTCAAAATCACTTTTGAAATGTCACTGTTTCCCCAAATACAAATCCTCTACTTTGCAAATGTTGATATCAAACATTATCAAAAAGCAGAACACAAACTAAGAGCAAAGAAACTCAGGGCCTTATTTATGAAAGCCTTGCGCCACCAGTGCGTCACTTTCTTCCCATGTTAAAAGTGACATACCTACGCCACAAGACAATCATAAATAAGACCCAAATATAAATACCATTCATTGGCACCAAAAATCGTTTTTTGATTAACATTTAAAAAACACAGGGCAGAACCTATGTACAAGCACTGAATTTCACTTTTGAAACATCACTGTTTGGCAAAATACAAATCCTCTACCTTGCAAATATTGATAGCAAGCATTATCAAAAAGCAGAACACAAACCAAGAGCAAAGAAACTCAGGGCCTTATTTATGAAGACCTTGCGCCAGAAGAGCGTCACTTATTTCCCATGTATAAAGTGATGCACCGGTTGCACAAGGCAATCATAAATAAGGGCCAAATGAAAATACCATTCATTTGCCCCAAAATCGTTTTTTGAATAACATTTAAGAAACACTGCGCAGAACCTATGTTCAGGCATTCAATTTCACTACTAAAACTTAACTATCTGCTTCCAAATATTCTCCATACAGCAAACAAGTCTCTATCTAAATTAAATAAATCATTACTTACCTTTACAAATGCTTTTGGAGATTGAAAACAGTGTCAGACAAACACACCAATTTTTCTTTAGCAGAGCAAAAGGTGTGCACTCAATACACTGAAACCAAGATTGGCATAGAAAATCTCTATCTTTACACGCAAATGCCTTATTTCAACCAATCAAAAGTCTTCCCTCACTATTTTCAAACCAACACCCTTCCCCCTCGCAGATCTTTCCATCTGTTACCATAGCAACTCCCTCCTAACTGAACTCTCAGGTTCAAAAGTTTATTCTACAATGTTGCAAATTAAGTCAGCAAGGATGTTTGACCTCTCAATACACCAGCATATCCAGGGCATTATTGCTTTTAGTGACTTTTTCTTAACCATTCAAATTGCTTCTTTCACACAACACAACCATGCACCCTAACTTTTAGTTTTCAACTATCTGAATCCACCAATCATTGCTTGTGATTCAACAGCAGAGAAACTCCACAATTATTTTTTGGGAAACTCCTACTGTTCCAACTTCCATTTCATTCCCACACTTCATCTGACCGCAGCAGAACCTTCTCACACCATGTATTCTGTGTGGATTATTGGACATAGTTACATCCACTGGGCTCAAAGGTATGCAGCTAGCAGAAATTATCACAACCTTGATTTATCAAATCTGGAAATCAAGTGGATTGGCCAGAGAGGATTGAGATGTCATCAATTGATACCATTAGTGAAAACCTTTTTGCATCTGCCAAACCCTGACCTCTTAATAGTGCACTGTGGTGGAAATGATTTGGGCACTATGACTGGGGTTGGTCTGGAAATGCTTTTAAAGGACACCTTTGATCAATTGATGACACTTTTTCCACAAACTGCCTTGGTATATTCCAATATATGCCAAAGACAGAAATGGAACTAGTCCAACCAATTTTGTCCACAATTTGAAAAAGCACGGAAACATGTGAATAAATCTGTTTCTGCTTACATGAGAGACTGTGGAATGGGTTCAATATACAATAATAACTTGCGTTACAACATGCAAGACATCTACAGAGGAGATGGTGTGCACTTCTCAGATGAGGGAAATTGAATTTTCCTCCTGAATTTAAGACTGTGCATTGGAACCTACTTGTAGGTACCTAAATCAATCACAGAACCCAAAAGCTCTTTTCAGAGCTACCCTACCTCTGATCATTCAAAACATTTATCTTTTTCTAACTTTTTTCACTATTTTTCACCAAAGTACGCTTCCCGGTATGCGCACCGGTGCGCGTACCGGGCGCTTCCCCCGCGGAAAATTCAAGATTTGTTTTTTTTTTAGCCTTTATGAGCCTCCTAAGCCCCCCTCAGAAAACCTAGAGGGTCAAGAAGTGTCTCCCGTGCCCCCTTCTACCCATTCCGAGCATTGTTTGTCCTCCATCTTGTGTCTCGATTGTACCGAAACACAAAATGGAGGACTCCCGTAACGCTGCCGGTGCGCGTACCGGAGCGCGCACCGGTAAGCGCTCCATAAAAAAAGGTGGGAAAGTAATTTACAGAAAAACCACTGGAGACACTTTCATCAAATATAGAATAGGCCCTACTACATAGCAGTCCCTACCATTTGCCCAAATTTGGTGGAATTCCATTGAGACATTTAGGCTACTGGCCTGACTAAATATCCTGAGGTAAATTACATGACCAAAACACATATGAAGTGTGAGAATTTACAACCAATTAAAAAGTTTCTTTCATTTTCTACAATTATTTCCTGACATTTGGTTGGTTATGTACATGAATAAATAAAAAAAAGAGAAGGAAACAGCCATTTTGACTACTGCTTCCTGAAGTACATTTGAAAAGAAATAACACTGACAACTTCAACTGCTTTCTCAAAGGTAAGTTGTTATTTTGGAAAGTGAAGTATGTTGAGCACTTTAAGTTAATTTGAGAAAAAATATTCTGTTAGTTATATACTATCCCTCTGTAATAGTTATAGATTGAAATAGGCTTCTCTGTTATAGTTATGGATTGAGTTAGTCTTCCCTTGTATTATTATAAATTTACTTAGGCTTCATCACATACTCTTTGTTATATTTCAAATTCCAGCCTGATACCATACACTGCCCAAAGATAACTTCACTGTTAAAAAATCCAAACTACATGTCTGAACTTAAACCCAACAGTGCCCTATCTCTACTGATATAATAATTTTTTATGCAATTTACAGCTACAAAATGGAAGTAGAAAATAATATATCTTTTGAACAACAACCAGGATGGAAACAATGCTGAAAATGATAACATTGACTTTATGGATGAGTCTCTGGACCTTGAATTACTTGAGTGTGTGGAATCAATGGAAACACAGAATGTAAATGAAGAGATTCCAGACAACATTTTATTAGAAGTTTTATTAAATTATGAAAACGAATCAGAAGAATAAATTTATATTTAATAATCAAAAATTGTTCGAGCCATTATTCATTTTTATATGTAATTCATCAAGTAGATCAAAAATGTTTAAAATATAAAGTGAGACTTATAATATACTGTGCAACTTTATTGTGTTACATAGAAAGTTTGATCATAGTTACTTCCTTTCTCCCACTATATTATCTCCAATGTGTATTTAACATCTCTTTATCATCTCCTGCCTCCATGTTGTTTCTGCTTTCCTGACAGACTATGTTATGAATTCCATATACCACAATAACTTCTGTAACAACATGCAAGATATCTACAAAGGAAACTATGTATATTAAATTATAGACTCTGCATTGATACCTACATGTTGGTACTTAAATAAATTAAAAAAACAACAAAAAGAACAATTAATAAACATACAATTTTTAAAAGTGATTCTTTTTTCACCATAGTACGCTCTCAGGAGCGCTCCCAGGAGCACTCCCCGGTGCGCGTACCGGGCGCTTCCCCCACGAAAATCGTTTTTTTTTTTTTAAGACCCCGCGGGGCCCTTTAATGGCCCCAATATCAAACCTAGGGGGTCAGGGGGGGTCTACTCTGCCCCCTTATGGTCAATTCCTCCCTTTGTTTTAGCCACCTCTTGTGTCTTGACTTTACCGAGACACAAGATGGCGGCCGCTCCGGACTGTTTAGAATGTTTACAGACACCCGAGAGCCAATCAGCTTTCTGCGCGCAAGTCGCGTGGCGCGCCCGGTGCGCTCCCCGGTACGCGTACCGGAGCGCGCCTATAGATATATATATTTTTTTTAACCTAAATTACTCAAAATCCACTGGAGCACATATCTTGAGACATAGCAGAGGCACATCGGGCTACCAGTCCCTACAATTTTGCCAAGTTTGGTGGAAATCCATTCAGCCGTTTGGGCTAAAAGTGAAATCGACCGCCCTATGGAAATTAACATGGGGAAAACGCGTTTTGGGACCCCCCTTTTATCTCGGCCCCTGCTGGACGAATCCCCCCAAACTTTCAGGGAAGGACCGGAGCTCGAAGAGGCCATTTTGAGGAAATTTTCAAGCAGATTCGTCAACCGGTGCCAAAGTTATTCCAAATAGAATTTTGAGATTTAACATTGAAAAAAATCCTAACTATAACTACCTACTGGTGACTGCCAGTAGGAAATATATATATATATATATATATATATATATATATATATATATATATATATATATATATATATATATATATATATATATATATATATATATATATATATATATATATATATATATATATATATACATATATATATATATATATTTCCTACTGGCAGTCACCAGTAGGTAGTTATAGTTAGGATTTTTTTCAATGTTAAATCTCAAAATATATATTCCTCGATGCCCAACAACATAGCAGGAGGTATCTGGAGAGGTGGCATCCTGAACATATAATTGTATTGGGTGCAGCCATCATCTTATTTTATTTTTATTTTATTTATTTTGAAAGTTTTATATAGCGCGAACAAGATCTTCGCAGATATCAGAGCGCTTTACAGAAGGGGGAGCATGTATACGCAGATACATCAGTCATGTTAAAGGTACATTGAGGTGATAACATAAAACAATCAATAGGTAATTTCAGAAACGAAATAACAATACAGAGTGTTTGACAAGTAGTACAGATGAGTATCAAGTCTTTGTAGTTTATCTCCAGTAGTGGTTCAAGTGTATTTAGCCATGAGGATCGCTTTTACTTCTTTCTTGAAAAGTATAGTAGAGGTGATGAGCCTGGTTTCAGGGGGGAGCGAGTTCCAAATCCTGGGAGCCATTCCTGAGAAGGAGCGTTTATAGGTTTTTTCCTTGCGGAATCTTTTAGGCTTTAGCAAAAGATTATTTGTACCTCTAGTGTTTCTGGAACCTCCTGAAATCGTCAGCTTCTGAGCAAGGTATGTAGGTGAGCTCAGGTGGACAGCCTTGTGCGTCAGACAAGCGATTTTCAGGTGTATTCTGGCTTCAAACGGCAGCCAATTCAGGGATTTGAAGTCAGGGGAAATGTGTGAGTGTTTTTTTGATCCAGTGATAAGTCTCGCTGCGGCGTTTAGAGAGGCTCTGATGGGTGCCGTAGTGGCTCGGGGGAGACCGCAGAGGGCGGTGCTGCCGTATTCTATTCGAGGTATGACTAGCGATTGTACCGCAGTTTGGAAGTCCTTGGTTGGAAGGAAAGGTTTAAGTTTCCTAAGGGTGTTGATTTGGTAGTTCGCTCCCTTAGTTGCTTTGTTGATGTGTTCCTGCATGCTGAGATTGGTGTCAAGTGTTATGCCCAAAGATTTCGCTGAGTCCACGATGGTGGGTTGGACATTGAGTGCCGTTAGGTCTTTAAGCCACATTTGTGCGGTAGCGCTCTTCGCGGGTGGTGAGATCAGAAGGAACTCTGTTTTAAGGGCATTGAGTTTCAGATGATTGGCGGCCAACCACGATTGGGTGCTTCTGATCGTTGAGTTCAAGAGCGTGATGTCTTTGGGTGATTGTAGTTTGAGATAGATTTGAGTGTCGTCAGCATACATGTGGAAGTGTACATTGGATTCTTGCAACAAGGTGGTGAGAGGTTCCATAACTAGGTTGAACAAGGTTGGGGATAGGGAGGATCCTTGTGGTACGCCTAGCGATACAGGTCTTGGTGCAGACATCAAGTTGTTGCTCTTGAATTTCTGCGACCTGTTATGCAAAAAGGACGTGAACCATTTGAGCACAGTTCCAGATAGGCCCATTCTCGTGTTTAGTAGTTCGATTAAGCTCTCATGTTTGACAGTGTCGAATGCAGAGGAGAGATCAAGGAGGATGAGGAGGCAAGTATCGTTATGATCTAGGATTTGGAGGGCGTCATCGATTATGTGAGTCATTGCAGTTTCAGTACTGTGATTTGCTCGGAAGCCTGATTGGTGAGAGTTGAGGAGATCAAACTGAGTAATGTGTTTAGTTAATTGTGTTTGTGCGCATTTTTCCAGTAGTTTGGCAAGAGTCGGAATGTTGGTAATGGGACGGTAGTTGTTTAGGTCAGAGGGGTCAGCTGTAGGTTTCTTTAGCAAAGGTGTGACTTGACCAACTTTGAGGGAGTCGGGAATGATCCCTTGTTGAAGTGAGCTGTTAATGATTTTGGTCCAGAGTGGAAGGAGCGACGGGGTAAGGACTTTGACAGCGTTGGCAGGAAGGGGGTCCGTGAGGTGATTGGATGGTTTCAGAGTGCTGAGCAGTTTGCCAATTTCTTCCTCCGTGTAGGTGAGAAAGGTTGACCAGGTGGCATTGTTTTTTGGTGTCGTGGGTGCTATGCGGTGGGGTTTGGGATAGAGGCTTGCGTCTATGAGGAGGTCATTCTTTATGTTGTCAGTTTTTTGGATAAAGAAGGAGGCGAAGTCCTCACAGGAGGGAGCTTCGCACACAGTGTTGAGATGTTGGGGTTGTTCTTTGGATTGTGTTCGGATAAGCTCAAACAGCTTTCTCGGACGATTTTTGGCTTGGTCAAGCTGACGGCTGAAGAAGTCTGATTTTGATCGTTTTATTTTCCTGAAGTAGGCGTTTCTCCTTTTCTTCAGGTGTTTTAGGTTCAAAGCGGAGGGAGCTGATCTCCAGGTGCGCTCTGCCATTCGCATGGCGCGTCTGTCGTCATTGAGACTCCCGTCGTACCAGGGATTGGACATTTTTGTGGTGGCTTTTTTTAGTTGCAGGGGTGCGACTTCATTAATTATTGAGGTCATAGTGTTAAGATAGTGATCAGTCAAGGATTGGACATCTTTAACGCCAGCAGGAGGAAGTAGTAAGTTGCAGCTTTTGGGGGGCAGAGAGTTTGAGATTAGTTTTTTCATGTCTCTTTTCCAGACTTTGGGCCTGGCGGGTTGAACGGGATTAAATTTAACTTTTTCATTGATGAAGAATGTGATGGTATGATGGTCCGACCAATCACAGGGATGGATTGATTCGAGTTTGATAGTGGCCTCTTTGGAGATGATGAGGTCGAGGATAGAGCCTTTCTTGTGTGTTGGAACGTTGCAGATTTGAGTGAGGTCAAGGGCGTTAAGGAAGTTCTTCAGACCTTTTACCACCGCATCATTATGATCGTTCCAGTGGAGGTTGAAGTCACCAAGGTATATTTGTGTGAGTTGTCGCCCGGAGTTGGCTGAGATCATGTCCATGATTTGTTGGGAGAAGGTAAGGTTGTCACCGGGTGGGTGGTAAATGCCATGCAGAGTGCAGATCGGTTTGTCCTCACTGTGAATATCGAGGCAGATATATTCACAGGAAGTTGGGGAGGGTAGGGAAGGGGAAGTTACTTTCAAGACAGAGAGGTTGCTCCTGTATATACATGCGATTCCGCCACCTTTTTTATTGCCAGACCTGTCAAGTCTAGTGATGTGGTAGTTGGGGGGGACCAGAATGTCCATTATAGGTGTAGAAGATTCTGTTAACCATGTTTCAGTCATGATGATTAAGTCAAGATCCCATTTTAGGATGAGATCGGCGATAGCGGCGGAGTGTCTAACGGCTGATCTGCAGTTGAGGAGAGTGCATTTGAGACGGGGTGTGTCGAGGGTGGAAGGGTGTTCTAGAGCGAGGGGGACTTTACTCAGGTTACTATGGATAGCGATTCTGTTGTTCAACGTGGGGGGTCTAAGGGGATTAGATTGAATCGTGGGAATGGCAGTGAGAGTGTCGGGTGTGTTGCTATGGGGGGTTGGGTCATAGGAGCGGAGGAGGGTGAGTGTGTCTAGGTCCGAGAGAGGGTTGCAGGAGCGATGGGGGCGGTTTTCACGATTGTGAACAGGGATTGAGGTCCAGTGCAGTGGTGGTCGAGTGCGAGAGTTCGCCGCCCGGATGGACGACCAGTTGGGAGCGGAGATGATGGAGGAGGCGCGTGCGTGGTGTCTGGGATGTGTGCTGAGTATTTGTTTGATGATGTGGACGTCCTGTTTGATCTGGTGGAGGGTGTTGGGTGAGGGGTGACTGGAGCGTGATAGACAGAGTAGTTGTTGTTTGATGATGTCCATGTCTTCTTTGAGCTGGAGGAGAGAGGCCGTAATGTGATCCCCTGTGGGAAATGTGTTGGAGGTGGGGATGGAAGGCTCGGTCGTGGGTGACAAAGGGGAAAGGTTGGTAGTGTGGATGAGAGTATTGGTGGTAGGCGTGGAGTGTAGGGTGGAGGATGGGCATTTATTAGTAGTGGGGGGGGTGGAGGTTGGGTAGTGGGGGGTGAGACTGGGGGGCGTAGTGGGATTGTAGATGGTACTTTTTTGAAAGGGCGGAGTAGAGTTGATGGAGGTGGTGTGTTCTGTGTGATTGGTTAATGGGTGGGGGTGGGGGCTGAGAATGGGGGGGGATAAAGGGTGGGGATTGCATTTGTGTATGTCAGTTCGATGTTGATCGAGGTTAGACTGGTTGCGGGTGGGAGCTGTGGTATCAGGGGTGTGAGGAATGAGGATGAGAGGAACGAGGATGGGGGCTGGTGTGTGGGGGGAAGGGGTGGGGTAGTTGTTGTAAGCGGGGGCGAGATCTATGTCTGTGCTTGAGGGATGTGAGGTAGCTACGGTAGGTGGGTGAGTGACAAAGGTACCGTGAGTAAATGGGTGGTGCATGTCGTTTTGGGTGGGAGCTGTGGTGTCCAGGGTGGGGAAGGGGATGAGGGCTGGTGTGTGAGGGGAAGGGGTGGGGAAGTTGGTGTATGCGGGGGATTGAACTGTGTCTGTGCTCGCCGGGAGTGAGGTAGTTACGGTAGGTGAATGAGTGACTTGGGTGTCAGGCGTAAAGGAGAGGTGCAAGTCGTTTTGGGGCTGGGCTAGGTTAGAATGAATGTGGTTTGAGGCTGTGGTGTCAGGGGTGACAGGAATGGGTGAGGTATGAGAGGCTGGCCAGGTGAGGTTATAGGGGGGGGAGGGTATGCCGTTAGAATGTGTGGGTGAGGGATCTATGTCTGTACGTGTGGAGTGAGAGGTAGCTACATTAGGTGGGTGAGTGTCTAGAGTGCCGGGGGTGGAGGGAAGGTGCGTGCCGTTTTGGGGTTGAGCTAGGTTAGGAGGGTTGTGATTGGGGGCTCTGGATTCAGGGGTGATGTGCCTGCGGGTGCTATGAGTGGGGGGCTGATGACTGGCGAGGTATTGTTTGAACGTGGGGAACAGGTTGTCTAGTAGTTCCAGGTTCTTGTCTGTGGATTGAATTAGGATAATCCCGTTATTGTAAATAGTGATGGTTGTTCTGCCCGGGAAGAGTTGGGATGGAGTGATGGTGAGTTTTTGGCCATGCGCGAAATTCCTGGAGGTGGAGACGGTGAGTAAGGTGCGGAACGTGTTTCTCCATTGGGCTCTGCGAGTGGTGTGGAAGATAATATCAATGTTCAGTGAACCATTGACTGGTGAGAAGTAGGTGTCTGCACAAGGCGTTTCAGGGTGGGACCTCAGGAAGTTGTGTTTAAAGCGTTTAGCGGCTTTTTTAGTGAGTGAGGGTGGGTAGTTGATTCTATATGTGTGTTTGCCGACGGGTTCCATGATGGGAGGACGGACTAGGATGGTGTAGTGTAGGGGGGAAGGGCGCACTGTCCCAAACAGTTGCGTGGGCCTAAAGTGACACTAGTGAGTGCACAATAATGCTATACGCAGTATACAAAGTATACAATGGCAGACAATAGTAGTGATATAGTGGGAAGTGACACTAGTGAGCTGGCACAGTATTTGAGGTAGTGATCGGTACATAAAGATTAACTGACATTAGTGAACTGCCAGGGTATTTGAGGTAGTAATCGGTGCCAAATCTGTGCGGGGTATTCGACAGTACATTTTTAACCAAGTGCAGAACAAGTATCGATATAATACTGACAAAAATACTAGCAGTTAACACTGTGCAAACCATAAAAGTATCTAATCTAGGTGACACTAGTGAGTAGTCAAAAATATGTAAGGTACAAAATACTAGAATATAACACTGTGCAAACCATAACATATATAATCTAGGCGTCACTAGTGAGTAGTCAAAAATATGTAAGGTATAAAATACTAGAATATAACACTGTGCAAACCATAACAAATATAACTAGGTGACAGCAGTGAGTAGTCTAAATCTAAAATATGTAAGGTACAGGAGTCAGTGACAGAATACCATTGCACACATAATTATGAGAACCAACAAGTGACATTAGTGCGCAGCAGCGAGAAATGTATGAGGCATAAAATATGAAAATAAGAAAAGTAGAACTGAGAAGAAAATTCACACACAGATAAAATGACAGAGATTAAATGACATAGCATATGAAAATATGAAAAATATAGCTGAGAAAATACACACACAGATAAAATGACAGAGATTAACTGACACAGCAAGTGGCATTAGCGAGCAGCAAAGGAAAGAAAGAATATATGAGGTAGTAAGCGGTGCATTACCGGTGAAAGTAAAGTGGGATGTGCAAAATACAGTTAGGGTTATAGAATATAGAATATAGTGCTACTGTACGAGGCAATAGTATATGGGTAGCAGTCGATGCAGAAAGTGATGCGTGCAGGATACAAAAGTGAGGTGTGTTGGCTACAATCAGGAATAATAATAAATATCACTGTGAAAAGCAGACTATCTAAATCCGGCGTAAGAAACGTCCAGCTGTGTAATTGTACAGAAGTAGTCTGAGAGTCTAAGAGGCCTTAGGTCTTTAGGTCGATGGTAGGAATGACTAGTCCATGATGGTCTCCCCAGGATAGACAAACTAAGATGGCCGAACTGGGAGGTAGGGGAGGTAGAAATAGAAATATTGGTCCTTTGTCTGTTGTTGTTGCTCTGGGCTCAGAGCAGGACCATTTCCCTTTCTATTCAAGGCAGGCACTGCTCATAGCTTGCTGGGAGTGAAAGTGGGGGAGTTAGAGCCTCGTGGACATCAAAGGTACCAGCGAGGACTTATTTCTACAGATTTATGGCCCCATGTTGCTGCTCAAGGAGATAGTTTAGGAGTGAAAGCAGTTTTATGGCCCCCGCCATTTTGTACAAGGAGGTAGTCTAAAAATGTGGGCAGGCGGGTGGGGTGAGATAAATACCTTGTGTCTCCCAAGCGTGTTGATTTTGCCAGCAGAATTTTTGATGTTGTAATTCTGTAATTCTTAGTTCGCAGGTATATCTGATTGTACTTCCCGGTACTTCCGGGAGCCGATTCCACTAACCGGCGTCCTCCCTGGATCCGCATCCAGCCTCCTGTGCTGTGGTGCGGGCGGGAGGGGGTGTCTCAACAGTTAGCCTTGCCCTGTAGCTTATGCCTTGTAACTTGGCGCCGCTTCACTTTTCCACCCGTTTCCCGGTGCCTTCGGGAGCCGACTCCACAACCGGCGTCCTTCCTTGTTCCGCCTCCAGACCTCCTGTACTGTGATGCGGGCGGGAGGGGGTGATCGCCGACGTTCCCCGGCCAGTCCCGGCACAGCAGCTGGCAGCCTGCGCCTTGGATCGGGTAGGAGGAGGGCCACTCTCCGGTGCAACCGGGCGCCTTAACACAACGGAGGTCTTGATACACAGACAGCCGGGCGTACACGGCGATAGCCAGGACTCGCGGGGTCATCAGTGAAGGCTGTTTTCCGTCTTCAGGGTTGTGCGTTCCACTGCGGCGGCCATTTTTGAAGTTGCGCGATTCGGTGGAACGCACGCCGGGAATGATGTTGTTCTTCTTTGCTTGTTTGTATGCCAAATAGCCGGCGCTGGTCACCAAGCTACACTCCCCAACTCCAGAGTGGTGATCTTCTCGGGCTCGAAGCTCGTCCAGCGCTGGAGCCCATTAGTCCACCACTCCGATGCAGGGATGGGGGAGGGGGTCAGGTCGCTCCACAATCACCATGGGCACGGGACTCGACGCTGGCACGAGCCCTTTCCGTGATCGCAGTCGTGCCGGGGGGAGCCTCAAAGCGCCGCTTCAGTGCCGACTCTCCCTGCAGGCTCGGGGAATCCGATTTCCCTATTCAGCAGACGTCCGTTGAGGGGTGATGTCTCCAGCTGCGACGGGTGATGGCTGACCGGGCTGCTACGGGTGTCACCAGCCTTCCACCGGACAGGTAAGATACAATACACGATTCTGGTTACTCCTGGTACTCTTATGAATTCGGTTCCGCGGAGCAATGGGCGCTGACAGGGATAATACCCTATAGAGGGATCCCAAGCACCAGGAGCTCTTGGCAGGCTCCTGCTCCGGTGGCCATCTTGGGTTCGATCCTGATTGCCTGTCCCTCACACAAAATGAGAGTTTGATGTTCACTTAGCTAGATGTGTTTAGATTTTTTGACCAGGGGCAAGAGATTGTTTTCAACCCTACCTGACAATCCCTTGTTTATGCAAACACCCAGATACTAAAATCCCTGAGGACCCACTGCATGTCATATGCCTGTATTCATGTTTTGGTTGTCCCAAAGCAATACCTTGTGTGTGATAGAAGAAGGAGGATGTCATCGGCATGAAGTAGCCTTATTGATTTCACTGTCACCCATTCAACGCTCACCACTTCCAGCTTCCACTGGATGGCAATGGAGGGTGGCTCAAGGGCCAGCAAGAAGTGTAGAGAGGGCAACTCTATTGAGTGCCTCAGCAGACCAAGGTAAAGCACAGCAGGAAACTTCCACAGTTGACCTTTGATGAGGAGGAATCATAGAGACAAACCTTGCCTACAAAGCTTGTTGCCAGCCCCATGCTGGACAATTCCTGAAAGAGATAAGTCCACTCCACTTAGTTGAATGCCTTTTCGGCATCCAAAGATGTACTAGCCTCTTAAGATGATTAGATGAACATTCATCAGGGACAAAGACCACCTGGGATTTGAGGATGCACTGCAGAATCCCGTTACTCAATCTAGCTCGGAGCATTTTAGGCACAATTTTCAGGTCAACATTAACAGGCAAGATAGGGTGATAGCTGGTGCAGTTTAAAGGATCCTTGTCCTCTTTCAGAAGGAGGGCGATGGTGACTTTATTAGAGAGCATGCCCAAGGAGCCATCACTGCAACCTTCCGGTACAACTTTGTCAATAAAGGAATCAGTTGAAACTTGCCAGTATAAAAAAATTCCCTGGAAGCTTTCCTCTTCAGGAGATTTGCAAGTAAGCAAGGCCGATATGGCCTCAGTCACTTTTTCTTCTTTCAAATCCCCTTAAAATACCCCCACTCCTCATCATTAAGGATGTCATGTGCCAGGGCTCAAGAAAGGCATCAGCTTGATCTGTTGAAGCCTGGAAGTTAGAGGAGTTGATGGAAGCATAGAAGAAGGTTAAGCAGTCATTGATGGCAAGGAGGTTGGTTAGGACTGTCCCAAATGCAACCTGAACAGCCGGTGTGGACCGTTGGCATTTACACTGCCGCAGTTGGACCACTTTATCACAGTGGTTGTACCTCCACCACTGCAGCTTTACCAGTGTCTTTTCCACTGCTACCATAAAATATTTATTAATGAGGGACTTGGAAACTTCAAGCTGCAGCTTGGGTGTCTGAGCGTATTTACACCAGAAAACATTTACCTCCTGTTCAAATCATTGGATGGCAGTTTGAGCTTTACTGCAAAGTCTTGCATCAGGATACGCTGCAAAGTGAACTTCCTAGCAGGCCAGATGATCCTGCATTACCCCACGGGCCCCTCATTATCTGCACGATATGAACTAATGTGGGATTGAAGCTAGACATTCTGCTTATGTTGTCTGTACTCAAAGTCTTTCATCTACCAGCAAGCTGATGGGGAGATATTAATCCAATTTCTAGATCTAACCCGAGGTCAGAAGCTAGGAAATTGCAACCATCTACATCCGGTAGCACCCCACCCTGGAAGAGGAAGTAGCCAGTCCTATTCTGGCACAAAAATCAATTATATTCCTGGTCTGTAGAATGGAGGAGGCACCAAACCTAAACGAGAGCATGATCCTCTAAAAGTCACAAAGGAGGGACCTCTCATGTTGTTGTTGGCTGTTGGGATGGCCAAAGCCATCTAAAACAGGATCGGGGTAGATTCTAATTCCCTCCCAAGATCAGAGGTGTGCGTCCAAAGGTTGCAATCACTCTGGGCAGTTGAGCCAGGAAGTAAGCCCTGTCCAAGTTCGGGGCAGAGATGGATACCAGAATCACTAACTTGCTCATCACTCGCACCATTGCAAAAACCCATCTCCTTGCCTCATCAGATGAGGTCTGGAGAACCCTACAATGACATTTCCATTCTATAAGTATGACTACCCTGCATTCCCTGGAAGCAACAGTGGTTGGGGTTAGGTCCCCATTCTCATTCACCCTTCTACTACAAACCACCATGCCTATGCACTCCTGTTTAAGTTTAAGAGACTCAGTCGGAGAGAGGTGTGTTACTTGAAGATTTCTCGATATCTGCATACTTTGGGGCCCATTAGGATATCTGGCGGATCGTCACCGGCGGCCCGGCAGTGGAGATCAACCTGCCAAATATCCTTTTTCACCCCGCCATATTAGTATGACAAGGGGCACCATGGCGGACGGAAAGACCGTCTGCCGCTTTTCCGCCGGTCGGATTGCCAGCTGGGCAGAAAAAGCAGTAAATATGGAGGTTTTGGACCTGAAAATAAATATAAAAAAATCTCAGGTCATGATCGTAGGGGAATACAGTAGAAAGAAAAAAACTAAAACTTTCTTTTGCTGCGGTGAAGAGTTCAAGAGGGTGCCCATTTTTACTTACTTAGGGGTCCTCTTTGATGAAAGAGGAACCTGGGGTCCACAGCAGAAATACAAAAGTTATGCAATAGCTAGATCCACCTCAGCCCTTATGGGATTGCAAAGCGTTTGGGCTCCAGACCAAAGGAAGCAATTATAAAAGTGTATAAATCCAAATGTTTAGCAATAGTTACATATGGCTCGGCAATCTGGGGGTATACCCCACAAGATAGGATTCAAGTTGTTGGAAATACATTTTTAAGATCCTTGTTATCAGTGCCACAGTCTACCCCTACTTTCCTAATCCATACAGAGTTGGGATTGGGTTATGTTATAGATCTTTTGAAAATTGCCCCATTGACTTGATGGCTAAAGACCTGGCTTAACCAGGAAATCTCATTGAACCACTTGATACTAAACGATTGTTTAGCCCTGGATAGAGCTAGTGGGATCCCGTGGTAGGTCTATGTTAAATTAACATTTACAAAATTAGGGCGACCTGAGCTTTATTCCTCCCCTGATTATATCAAGAGAGAGGATGTGAGCTAGTCAAAAACTGCTTTGTTAAATATGTTTACACTAGAAAGGGAGGAGCAGGAAATGAAAAAACCCTTTGTAAAAGCTAACTACGTATTAATAACTTCTCCGGGACTCGAACCCTACCTAAAATTCCATCGGTATCTTTTAACCAGATTTCATTTTAATTTAATTCATTTAACATTAGGCTTCTTTCCAACATGGGGTACACCAGAAGACTCTAACCCCTGCAAGTGTGATCATTTTTCTGCACAAGACACTTTACATTTTATTATGTTTTGCGAGCACTACACAGAGATTAGGAAAAAATATTTGTTGCCTATTCTGAGGGAGGCGGGATTTACACAGGTCAGGCCTGCCCTCCTTTACTTGCAAATGTTAAGTAGTGCTCGTGTTACATTTCATGTTGCAAGCTTTTTAGTAGCTGGAGTTCGGATCAAAACAAAGAGTTTACGTGCCCCGAATATCCCCGTCTGATTTTAAACGTATTAGAGGGTGAACATATGATTAATCTGTCGATTTGCTCCCCTGTTGTAGATGTATTTTGATGAACTTTAACATTTTAATGCCAAATGTTTTTGTTTACATGATATTAATTGTTTGTACCTGTGTCTTTTTATGATTTTAAATAATCGAATAAAAGTGTTTTGACTGACTGACTGACAGTAAATATGGTGGCTGTGCCTTTAAAGCACCGCCATCCATAGTAGCATGCCTGGGGTGACATGCCTTTCGATGGCGGAGACTACGCATGGAAAGGCACGGGGAGAATGCTTTCGGAGGCCCGTTGTGGGCCACCAGAGGGGTGGGGGTGGAAGCCCGCACTTGGGGGGTACCTATGGTACCCCCTTCATTGGCATGCACAAGGTGGCAGGCACCGTGCGGTGCCTGTCACATTGTGCATGCCAATGCACAACATGCATTGCAATCAACAGATATTTCATACTGTGCAAATGTTGAAAATATGGCTTTATATTGTTTCTATTGAAATTGTGATTGATTGGCTCAAGGAATGAGCCACATGTACCTTAAATAACATATTGTTTTTGATTGGCACTTCTATCCTTGAATTCACTTTCCTACTCTCACTGAAGCACCATTACCCGACCCTCCCTTTTCCCGTCCCACACCATGCTCCTGCCTAGGTAAGGTACGGTAATAATTTATTTGTACACGATTAATGAAAATCTTTACAAAAATATAAAACACGGAGAAAAACATTTAAACCACTTTGTAGTTAAGATTAAAAAGATAAAAGTTCGCAATGGTCAGATCAAAGTTGACCTGAGATGCTAATGAAGAAGTTCAAATGGTATCAAGTCTTTTTTTTATTGAGTCAAAGAACTTCACCACCTGGCAGTTGAATTTTGTGTCGCTAGAGTTGAAGCATAGCTTGACTGACTGCCGGCAAGTCTGAACAGCATATGACTTGAAGGATGGAAGCAAAAAGTTGTACCTCAAGTCCCTCAGACTAAGGCATATACAAATCACGTGAACAATGTCCTCTTTGCTGGACTTGCACAGGCGACACTGTTGCGAGGCGGGTGTTCTCTCCCAAGGGGGCAGGTGCCGAAATTTTTCTTTAACTTGAATTTTCATCCCGATGTTAAGATATGCTTGTGGCTGTATTTTGCCATAATCTCCCAGGGTTGTCCATCCATGCGCTCTGTTTGCTAGGTCTTTCTTATCTTCGATCACTGAAATAATGCGTGCCGATTTTTTAGCCAATTTTTTTAAAATATTGGAGATCTATAGACGTTTCCCAGGTGTCGGACAAACCTAGAACCTCAATTGATTCAAAAAGGTAAACTCTAGGCAGCGAGGTGCGGTGCCGTAGTAACTCTTCCCATACTTTGGCATTTAGGGAATCGGCCTCTGCGTTACGGATCTTTTGCCAGCTTGCTACGTACGCCCTCCGCCTTTCTAAAGTTTGCTTGACAATGCTGAATTCCAAACGAATCTGGGTGGGGGAACGTATGAAGGAAGGTTAAAAAATACCCCTATAAGAGTTAGCTATGACTGTGTCCAGCAGGACGGCGTCCTTCCCGTGAAGTGATTCGCTCCCATACGTGAGCGTTGGCTGTAGTTTCGCACGCAGGATTTCAAGGAATGGTTTAAGTGTAAGATCGGGGAGTTTTGCCTTTAATGATTTCAGTGCTAAATAGGTCATTACAGCTTTCCCTTGGATGGAGTGGAGTTGAGGCCGAGAGTTGTTGCTTGAGTCGAGGAGGACACCCAGATATTTGCATGAGGCTACCCTGTCAAGTTTCTCGCCATTCAGGTACCAACAAGGATTCCTTTTTTTTACTGTAATTAACTGTCATGGACATTGACTTGTGAAGATTTATTTGGAGGGCGTTCTTTGCTGAAAAGGCGTAGGTTGCATTCAGGAGATGCTGAAGGCCTATTTGAGTGCGGCTTATTAGCACCAGATCGTCCGTGTATAGCAGGTTTGAAAGGGTAATTCGTCCTTGCTTGGGTGCGTGATTGCGGCATTTATCGAGTTCTGCAGGCAGAACCTCTAGAAAAAGATTAAATAAGATGGGCGCTAGTAGGAAGCCCTATTTTAATCCTTTTGTCGTCCTAATTGGTCTCGAAAGGTGTGTGCCTGCCCCAAGCTTGATTTTGATCCAGGTGTTGGAGTGGATCAGTATTAGGACGTCTAAGAGGCGCTTCGGAATAACCCAGTTCTATAATTTCTTTCAAAGTTTGTTGCGGTCCTCATGATCGAAGGCGGAAGTATAGTCAATGAACGTAAGGAACAAGGGTGACTGAGTTGCCTTTGCTGCACCCATCAGGAGGGACAAAGCCATGATGTTAGTTGTGGTCCCTTGGCCTTTACAGAAACCCGTTTGGTTAAGGGGGATGATGGTATTTTCGGACGCCCATGTTGATAATTCCTCCAAGATAAGACCTGCAAAGTATTTAGCTTCTACGTTAAGCAAGGCAATGAGTCGGTAACTATTTGGGTGACTCTTGATCCCATGTTTGTAAATCGGATTTATGACAGACCCATGCCATGATTCAGGAAGCGTCAGGGTTAAATTTGCGTTGTTGAATATTGATGCCAGAGATGCACTCCAAAAGTCTGCATCTGATTTGTACAGCATAGATGGTATTCCATTCGGCTCTGGTCTCCCTTTTTTTATTTTCCGTCTGATGTCTGCTGGGGTAGTTTTCATTGGCACTTGCTCTACATCTTTTGCAGGTGTTTCTTCCCTATTGAGGTAGTCAAGTTTCATTGGCCTTGTTCCTTCATACTCCCATGTTTCTTATATGCTTACGACCATGTAATGATTGAATTGTTCCTTGCTGCTAGTCCTTAAGGTTTTTGTCTCAGGAGGCATTGTTGTTGTGTCACATGTGGTGTCATCTTCATTGAAGTGTGAAAATAGGTATTTTGACCATACTTCCTCCGATATGTGTGAGTTTAGCCCTAAGTGATCGGGGCTCTGTAACCTTTTTACCATTTGCCAGAACCTAGAGCTGTTTTTTTGCTTCCCCTCGTGGACAAGTTTAGCCCAAAGATCGCCATTTCTTTGCTTTTGGCTTTCCCATTTCATTCGTTTGAGCTGTTTTTTTGCTTCCCGCAGAGTTGTTTGCAAGCTGTGGTTTGCCTGGTCCTTTCTCATAAGTCTCAGGGTTTGGTTTATTATTCGTTTTTGTATTTTCATGTCCGGAGTAAAAAATTTCCCAGCTGAAAACCCTTTTGCTTGGCCAGAGTTTTTAGACACCGTACATCTCATTTTCGCCATCATGGCGTCGATGAAGTTTTGCCAGACGTCCGACAGTTTGGTTGAAGACCCAGATACTTGGGAAAGGAGGGTTTTTGTAGTGAGGCTGATGGCATTGATGTTACCGGGGTTGCACCGTAGTCGCTTTAAATTTGAAGTGACGTCTATGTTTGGGCCAGTGAGGGGCTCTATTTCCAGTGTCGGGTTAGATCTTATTTCAGCCACTAGAGGCAAGTGATCGCTGAGGTCGCTCGCTTCTATTTTGAATGAAGAAACCCAGCAAAACATATTCAGAGATACGAACATGTAGTCAAGGTGCGAGGATTGTGAGTTAGTATGGAAAGTGGCTACTGGGGGGTCGTCTTCAACGTATCGGCCGTTTAAGGCCCTTAGATTGAGTTGTTGCAGATGATTTAGGAGTTTTTTTGAGGGCTTCATCCGTTTGTTATTTTTCAGGGTGCCCTGTGGCGGCACGCCCCACGCTCTGTTCAATTCTTGTATGAGGTCGCTGTCTTGATCTTTGCTAATGAGAAGCGTGTTAAAGTCACCAGCCAGGATTAATAGGTCATTCACTTTTGTTTCCCTTATTTTTTCTAGAACTTTCACAAGCTCTTCTATCGCCTTATGTTTCTGTTTGGGGTGAATATATGTATTGATTACAATTGCTTCCTGGGGCTTCATTTTTAGCCCAAGTGATAGCTTTACCACCCGGATGACACTTAGTGTGGATATACGAAAGTCCATTGCCTCGATTTTGCCTATTGTTGATATAGAGGCGAGGACCGTCAACCCTCCTGAACTGCGTCCAAAGATTGAATTTTTGTTTGCCGGGATAAAACAAGACGTGAACCCCTGAAGATCAAATGCTTTGTCCTCCCAGGTTTCTTGTAGTAGTAGGAGGTCAAATGTAACTAGGTATTGTATAAAGTCAGGGTCGTTCCTTTTGCTTTGTAGACCATTTATATTCCAGGAACAAATTCTTGTATCCCTGCGCCTCGCTGAGGGATTGGAGGGAGTTTGCTCTTTTTGTCAGTTGTCTGTAGTCGTGGTGCGATGAATTGACTTCCAATTGAGGTCGGTTGTAAACAAGAGTTGGTTGCCTTGGTTATTATTTTGGACATGTCGGGGGCTTTTTGTGTTTCCGGTGAGAATCCCGGGTGAACTGCTCCTAGCTCCCTTTAATATTGAGCTGGTGTTTTTTTGAGACTGTGGCCAAGTGGGGGGTAGAAGAGGAGTGGGGTAGCGCGGTTGCTTTTTGAGCTTCAGGGCAATCTCCCATTGCAGGAACGTTGCTTCTTCTTTCATTATTTTGTGCGCTATCTCCGAAGAGTTCCAAATTGTCTTTGTTATGTCTGGGCCTTGGGGAGCAGTGTTGGAATGAAACCCTACTTGTAGAAGGTCAGAGTTGCTGATATTAACGAGATTTGTTAGTGAGTGCATGAGTTTTATTATGTTGCCCCTGTTCAGAATGTCGGCCCTACCTCTGGATTTATATTCAGGAATGAAAAAGATTGAGGTTGGGGTGCCTGGATGCGTCGATATTGCTGAGATAATTACCAGACTTTTGTTCTCCAGTCGCCCTCGTTCAGGGAAGGCACTTGGGGGTGCTGTATCAGGGGTGGGGGAAAGTCCACTTTGGAGATTGACTAACCTTGTAGTTCCCAATGTGCTGTTTGATTTTGGTTTAGACTGTTGAGGTGTCTCTGTGGCGGTGGCCGTAAGGATGTCCACGTGACCTGTTGTTAAGACCTCTTTGGCTGGTTTGGATTTTGTGGTAACAATGTTATGGTCAAATTGTGTTGTTTTAAATTATAACGATTTCTGTTTGTATTTTTTGGGTGTCAATTTCTTTGTAAGTTTGTGTCCTGATTTTACACTCTGTAATGGAGACACTGGGGGGGGTACTACATGCAGCCTTGTGCAGGGGAAAAGGCTGGTCGTTGGTTGTCAAACTCCCGATGTCAGCGGCCGCTGAGGGCGAGGATATCGTATGTTCTTCTATGTTATATTTTCCACCTATTAGTGTCCGGTTCCTACCTTTCCTTTTGTTCTTTCTCCTTGACCTGGCATTGAAGTGTGAGGGAGGTTCCGCTGTGAGCCGAGTGCAAGACGTTGACTCTGATTCAAGTAGACCGAGGGGTAATGTTTGAGCTGAGGATAAGATGGTAACGGGGTTAAGGTCGCCCGGCAGCTTGGTCACAGGCCGTGTTGGCATTGGCGAGGGTGCTGGGATTGGGTCAGGGGTTTGGAGCTTTGAGGTTCAGAGGGCTGTTGATTTTAAGTCACTTATCAAGTCCCCTAACATCGATGGAAGAGATGAGAGCTTATCTAAAAGAGGGTCATGCTGCGCCAGTTTTGACGGAGATGATCGATCTGCAAAGACAGTAAATGTTTGAGGCAAGTGTTACTCTTTTTTTGCACAAACTTGTTGAATTTTTTGAAAATGTTCGGGTGCTCCGCAGGAGGCGTCTGATGTCCTAAGGCGCTTGTACTTAAGTTGAAGAAACATGCTTCTAATGGGACATTAGAAGCATCCCCGTGGGCACACCATTCACCCCTCAGTGCGAAATGAGGGTTCTCTACACCTCATTTCATTTTGCACTGATTTGCAAAGACAGCATCTTGGCCCCGTCTTATAAGGCCGCTCAATTCCGAGATTTTCCAGTCAATCCCAGCAATGGAGTCAGCCATTGATTGTAAGACAGAAAGTTGTAGGTCCATTTTTTTGTGACTGGAAGTCCAGAGCGGAAGCCGAGTATTGGAGAGTATTTAGGATTGTTATCCATGGAGTATCAAGGGCTGGTTTGCCTAAGGTGGTGTGCCCTTCTATTTTTGGCGAGACGGCGGTTGGCGGTTTCCCTTCGGGAGAATTGACGGTTCCTCCCACTCCTGGACTGCTATTGAAGACATGTCATCGTTGGTGGAGTTGCTTGTGGGTTGGGAATCGTTGAACGGCAATAAGGTGCGGCGTTGAGATGCCGTTGGTACTTCTGGCCTGGTATTTGGAGTGATTTGTTCACTGGTGCTGCTCAAATTCGGGTGGGGTGTTTTAGACAGAGTCAGAGGAGTATCCGACAGGTGGGTGAAAGGTGGCCCGCATCCTTGTCCCTTGACGTCCGTTGGAGGGGTTGTGGATACCTCACAGGTAACCTTCACTGTGATTGGAGAACTGCTGACAGGCTGGAGATTGGGCGCATCATCTCTTGCCTCCTCTCTATGTATCATGGCCTCGAATACCGTTGACGCGTTTTTGCTTCCTAGGGACAGTGGACTGGAATTTCTTATTTGGATCTCACTCTTCTTGACCGAATATTGATGGATTGCTGGTTCAAGGAGTTGGGCATTGATTGATGAGCTCCAGTCTCTCAAGGAACTTTTGCTGTCAGATTCCATACCCGAGGGGTTGAAAGTGGCAGGATCATGGTCAACTAGAATGGTTAGGGCTGTAGTTTTTCTTAGGTCAGGTGATAGTGGTGTGTGTATATCCGTGGCGACCCCGTTCCTGGATAGAAAGAAGATGTTAATTGGTTGGGGTGGGTCCTTCTGGTTCATCATCGTATGACTACAGAGAGGTTCGCCTTGAAGGAGCGGAGTTTGGAGGCCTCAAATGTTCTCTGTCTTAGAGTAGATGGCTGTCCCTGGGTCTTTAAGGAAGAAAAATTTGGTGTAAATCTTTGGTTGAAAAGTACATATCCTTTTCTTTGCTGGGAGGCCGTCGATTGTTATAAGATTATCCGGGGTTGTTGATGAGGTCTTTGATACTGAGGATAATACAATTTGTGCAGAACTGTTCTAGTGCTGGGGGGCCAGAGTTGGGGTGAGTGATCTCAGGGGAGTATTTGCCTGGTCTTTTGTATTTGTCGTCTGAATTAAAGCTAGAATTGGGGTTAGGTATTGATTTGAAGGTATTGTTTCCATAACAGACACAGTTCGGTCCTCCTTGGTGTTTTTACTGTGGTTGAATGGATTAATGGCCTGAGAGTTATTTGGTTTTGGTGGGGACGTTGGTTCTAGATTTCCAAGTTTCCTTTTCCATGCTTTATGCTTATCATTTGGCTTAGGCTTTAGTTGTAGCCTGACTCTACCTGATCTCATTGTTCTGGGCGTTTGTCGCCTCTCAGTTTTATCCTTATTTGCTTGTGCTTTTGAGTGACCCTACCAAGAGTTAAAGTTGTCGTTGTAGTTTTGTGCTGATAGTGTAACCACGCCCCTTGTTGAGGCCTAGTAGAGTCCAGCTGGTCAAGTGGCTGTGATTTCCAGATTTAATCTAGAATATAGTTGAGAGTAGCTAGACACTGATAGTTGATAGTTGATGGCTTGCAAGAAGAGTAGCAGATATTTTCTAGGTGGTGGTTGAATTGTGGATGGAGGCTGCCCGTTCGGTTTAAGGCATGCTGGCGCACTAAGGAACAAGTAGTCGCTGTTGTTTAGCGAGCGGTGCACATGGGGAGGACCACAGGTCAGCACGACCTAGTCGAACCGCCTTCCGGCCACCCCCCAGGCTCTTACTCAGCGGCCGCCTCTATCGGCAGCCACGCTAGCGTGACAAAAATTTCCTTGTGAAGCTTGCAACGCCTTGTGCCGTTGCCGTGAGGTTCCAATTCTCCAACCCCTTAACGGGTGAGGCTGGTGAGGGGGAAGTCAGGTGAGGGGGGAGGCAGGTGAGTAGGGAGGCGGGGAGTGGGAGGACGAGGTGTGCAAGTTTCTAGGCCCCTTCTCCCCTTGCTCCTGGTCCCAGGATTTTTCTTCCCCTCAGACTTCCAAGAGACGGGCTGGAACGGGCTACACCTCACCACTCTGCACCGCCCACCAGCACGGTCTGCCATGGGATCCGCACACTGGACACTGCAACCTGCTTCAAGGGAGAGGGAGAGCCACGTCCCGAGGGAGAGTCGCGTCCTACGCCTCAGAGTCCCAGAGGAGAGGGAGAACTCAGCCCAGCAGCCCGGGTTAGGCAGGTGAACCAGGAGGGCCTGATGCGGGGCCGGTAGGTCCGGTGGGTCCAGTCCGGTGGGTCCGGTGCGGGCGGGGCAGGTCCGGTGCGGGTCAGAAACCCGGGTCCTAAGCCTGCAGAACCAGCTCCGGGTCGTACTGTGCGTCTCCAACTCCCGGCCGCCCGGCACACGATTCACGGATTCTCTGAGCTCGGGGGCGGGGGGGCGCCGCGTGTCTCAGACTCCCACCCCTCGGCACACGAAGCTCGGGGGGACAAGCGGGGGGAGCACAGGAGCGCAAGAAACACAGGAGGAAACACCGGGGAGCAGCACAGCACAGCACTGGCGTCTGTCGTCACTTCGAGGGCGGAGCTCCTGCTTAGGGACACTGTTGCATTTAATAATATGTAAATATTTTCATTAAGAGAACACTGCTGAGTGTTTATTAAACATTGCGTATAACGAAATACTCTATGCTTTATGTTCTGTTTTGAATATTTGTTTTGAATTTGTTTACTATGTATGGTTGCTTTCTTGGACCATCACCCCAACGTATCATGACCCACTCATGTGCAGGAACCAGTGTCACTACTCACAGTTAGTAAATTAGTAATAATGTTTTTTCATTTGGGCATTAGTTGTGTTAGGTTTGTGCTCTTGATTGCTTGAGTGTTTGGTAGAGTTCAGAGTAGGGCTAGAATGATGGGAATGGATTTGAAAGTGAAAGTAGTAAGTTGGATTTGTAATTAGTGGTCATGTGTACCTGTTTGTTGGGTGACATGGCTTAAAAAAGGAGGGGGACATTTCAGAAAAATGTTTGGGAGTTACCTACTAGTCAGAAGGTTTTGGGATGAGTCAGAGAGAGAAGGAATGGGACAAAGGTTGAAGAAAGTATTTTTTTCGTATAACAACAATGAAATTAACGTATACACATCAACACATGCCACTTGGTAAAGTCTTAGTGGCTGGAGGAAACCTCTCTATATAAATACCTATATGTTTATAGAAGCAGCATTATCTATAAGGTCTTTATTTATTTTATTTATTTATAGAGTTTTGTATAGCGCGGACAAGACCCGTAGGTATCAGAGCGCTTAACAAGGAAAGAATAACATGTAGGCATTATAGTAACAGTAAATAACAAAAAACATAGTTATGAGGTAGAAGGTAATGTACTGTATAGACATGTTAGATATATACTTCCTAATGTCTGTGCAATTAGCATTAGGTGACGAACTAGGCTTAGCTTGTGTCATGGAAATAGTCCAGCATGGAGAGTTAGAGTTATAAGGTATTTCAGTGCATATCAAGGATAATATGGTTAAATAAATATGGTGAGGTAGTGGTAATATAGATTATGACTGTGAGATAGAGTTATAAGATCTCAGGTATATGAGTTAGCAGTAACGTGACAAGCCTCGGCTTGACCATGAAAAACAGTCAGTTGTCAGCAATCGATTTTCAATTTTATGAAGAGGACCACCCTCTAGTAGCGTCAATGAACATCCCCGTAGGCTGTCGGATTCTCTATGTAGGGTATTTACTCATCAAGTGAGACTTCAGTTCCCGTTTGAATGTTACTGTGTTTTGAATTTTCCTTATGTTTGGAGGTAGTGAGTTCCAGATTCTGGGGGCAGCTCCGGAGAATGCTCTGTTGTAAGTCTTTATCTTGTGGAAAAAGGCTGGTCGTAATAGGAAGTTTTTTGTGCTTCTAGTTGGTCTGTTACCTCCTGATAGCTTAAGTTTCTTGGCTAGGTATCTAGGCATGTTGTAGTGAACCGCTTTATGTGTAATACAGGCCATCTTCATTTGAATTCTGGCCTCATAAGGTAGCCAGTTTAGTGCTTTCAGGTGAGGAGTTATGTGATCGAATTTCTTCGTTCCGGAGATGAGTCTAGCCGCAGCGTTGAGGCAGGCTTTTAGTGGGGCTGTGGAAGTTTTCGGAAGGCCAGCTAATGTGGTGCATCCGTATTCGATCCTCGAGATAACTAGAGATTGGATAGCCAGTTTTAGATCCGTTGCTGAGATAAAGGGTTTCATTTTTCTTAAGTAATTTAAGTGGAAGCGGGCGCTTTTAGCCATTGAGTTAATGTGTTCTTTCATGTTGAGGTTTTCATCTAGCGTGATTCCTAGTGATTTGGCTGAGTTAACTAGGGTCGGGGTGCAATTTAGCGCCGTCACCAGTTTAGTCCATTCCTTAACTTCAGATTGGCTCCTTGTCGGTGAGATTAGCAGGAATTCTGTTTTCTGGGCGTTTAGTTTCAGATGGTTCATTGTTAACCATCGCAAGGATTCCTTTAGTGTCTGATTTATTCGGTCAATGTCCTCAAGGGAGGCGATCTTCATATAAATTTGCGTGTCATCTGCATACATATGATAGGATATCTGTGATTTTTGAAGGATCTCTGTGAGAGGTTCTACATACAAGTTGAATAGATCAGGGGATAACGTTGAGCCTTGTGGGACCCCGATTGTATTGGGGCTTGGGGAAGAGATTGCTTGGTTAACCTGGAATCGCTGGGTCCTGTTCTTTAGAAAAGAATTGAACCATTTCAGTACGTTTCCGGATACGCCCATCCTGTCTTGTAGCCTGGTCATTAGTACTTCGTGCTTTACCGTGTCAAATGCTGCTGACAGGTCGAGAAGTATCAGTAGGCATGTTTGATTTCGGTCTAGGGCCTGTAGGGCGTCATCAACAATATGCAGAATCGCCGTTTCAGTACTGTGCCCTGTTCTGAAGCCTGATTGGCAATCATCAAGTAGCGAGAACTTAGCGATGTGTTGGCTTAATTGGCCCTGCACACATTTCTCAATGAGTTTGGCCAGTAGAGGGATGTTAGTCACTGGTCGATAGTTATTTGGGTCTGTTGCATCGGCTGTCGGTTTTTTGATGATGGGCACTACCTGACCTGTTTTTAGGCAGTCAGGGAGGATCCCTTGTGCCAGAGAGGCGTTTATTATCTCAGTCCAGATTGGAATTGGAGTGTGGCTGATTTCTTTTACACACTTTCCCGGTAGAGGGTCTTGATAGTGGTTGTTTGGTCTGAGTTCCATCAGCGTTTTGGCGATCTTTTCTTGGTCGTATAATTCAAATGTGTCCCAGTTTGCATTGTTTTTTGATTGGAGACCCTCAGTTGACATATTGGCCTCACTTTTCGGTGGGGGAAGGGTCATAAGGTTAGCTGCTGCATTTGTGAGTTCGACTTCTAGCATTTTTGATTTTTCCGCGAAAAATGAGGAGAATTCTTCGCAGCTTATGGGAGTATTTGTGTTCTCTTGAACCGTTTTGGCTAGTTTATTTGACTGTTGTTTTAAGATCTGGAAGAGTTTACGAGGTCTGTTTCTGGCATTGTCCAGTTCAGCTCTGAAAAATTCTTTTTTGGAGTCGATTATCTTTTTGTTATATTCTTTTCTTGTTTTTCTGAGGGCTTTCAGTTCAGGGGATGAGGGATGTTGTCTCCATTTTCTTTCGGCCATTCTCAGTTTGCGCCTGTCCTCGTTCAGTGACTCATTAAACCAAGGATTTTTTGGCTTCTCAGAGACTTTTTTCAGTTTTTGGGGCATGGTGTCGTTGACGATATTACCGATCGAGGTTATGTAGTGATCCGTTAGCTCATTGACATTTTGCTTATTGTTGGGTGGCTTCAGGTCTTTCTCACACCTTTCAACCAGTAGTTCCATATTAGCTTCTTTTGTGTCTCGGATCAATTTCTTGAGCTTGCGTGGTTGCACGGTCTTTCCCTTTTTCATTGTCGGTATCACGAATGTTATGATGTGATGGTCCGACCAATCACATGGGTCTATAGCGAGGATTGATGTCTCTGTATTTCTTGAAATAATCCAGTCTAAGGTCGCTCCTTGTGTGTGCGTGGGTTGGTTGCATGCTTGTGTAAGTTTTAGCTCACTGAGGAAGTCTTTAAGCGAGTTAACCAGTTTGTCATTGCCGTCGTCCCAGTGGAGGTTAAAGTCGCCTAAAAATATGTTAATAGCATCAGAATTAGAGTTGGTTGTTATGATCTCTATCAGTTGCTCTGTGAATTTTGCGTTCTCTCCTGGTGGGTGGTAGAATGCATGCAAGTTGCAGCTTTGATTGTTTGGCGTTCTCACATTAACACCAAGGTATTCACAGGATTCTAGGGGGTCAGATTGGAATTGGCAGACCTCAATCTCTGAGCGGTGAATGCAAGCTATACCTCCTCCCACATTCCTTGGTCTGTCTAACCTGACGATGTTATATTGTGGTGGTATTAATAGATCCATGGTAGGCGACGATGATTCATTGAGCCATGTTTCGGTGAGGATGGCCAGGTCAATTTCCTTGTTAATGATGAGGGCGGCTATGTCTGATGCATGTTTGGTTGCAGACCGACAGTTAAGTAGTAGGCACTTCAGGGGATTCTGTGATTTAAGGAGTTTTCCATTGTCAGATTCGGCTGATGTTAGCTGAATGTGTTGTAGGTTTTGGTGAATTGCTTTCCTGTCATTCTTTCTGGACGTTCTATTAGGGTCAATAGGTACTGTTTTGATATTCTCCTCCCTGCCGGGGGCAGTTTGTTCATAAGATCGGAGTAAGGCCAGAGCTTCTTCATTTGGCAAGGGCTTGGTCCTGTTAGGTCTGTTGGGTCTGAGTACCAGATTCTGGATGTGTGAAACCTTGGTGTGCGTACTTATCGCCATCTCCCAGATTTTTCCAAGTGTCTGTGATATTTTCATCGAGTTTTGTGCCAGGTTTCCTACGAGTTTCTGGAGCTCCTTGACTTCTTTCAGTGTTCGGGGTGGTTTCTTGTGTAAGAAAGATCTGGCTGGAAGTGTATTGCAATTAGCTCTAATCCGTAAAAGACCTGTTCTCGTTGCCAAAAATCTTTTCTTGGTATCCTTAGTTTGGTTGAGCTTTCTGGCTCTATTAGAGGTATCCCCATTACTTCCTATGTTATGGTATGTAAGGGGCGTTTTTGAGAGTAGGGCTCTATTGAACTCAAGTCTCGCATTCGAGAGAGGATGAGGAAGGTCGATATCATTCACCTTGTTTATTCCGTTAACTTCATGGAGGGACTCTATTAGAGCTGGGGTGCACTCTTCAGGCACGGTGGAGTTGAGAGTTGGCGGCAACTGCGCTTTCCTTGGTGCCTGGTTGTTCTCTTTGATTCCAAGGATATTAGATATCTCTATCCTATCTATCTCATAATCTGGTGTTACCATCGTGTTTTCAGTTAAATCTCTAATGTTAGATGTTTGGTTGCTCTGGCCGTCGGTTTGACTGGTGTCTCTAGTATTGGCGTCGTTGTTTTCAAGAGTGACATCTAGTGGTGTCATGTTTTGTTGGGAGCTTGTTCCTTCAATGTATTTCTTTAAGATTTGGAAAGTTGTCTCAAATTTCTCGAGTTCGCTGTTGGTCCCTTGTATCAGTATTATTCCCGTTTTATACATGGTAATGCATAATTCTGCCTTACTTCTTTTAGTTAATGACGTCGTTATTTTTGTGCCATATGGTATGTTTTTTATAGTTTTAGTGAACAGCATTTTAGACAGGGCGTTACGCCATTTAGCTGTTTTGTCTGTGTAGAATATAAGGTCATTTATCATGATGCCTTTAAATCTATCAAAGTATGGGTCAGAGAACAGCATGTCCGGGTTTTTTCTCAGAGTATTGTGTTTAAATTTCTTGGCAGCATTCTTGGATAAGATTGAAGGATATTCTATGCTTTTTGCATAGAGCCCTGTCGATCCTAGGTTTCTTCCGTCCATTTCGGCTTCACGTTGAGGGTCAGTATTATGGTTTCGAGGTGGTAGGTATAGTTTCCTTTGTGATTATTTGGATTGCTCTTATTAATAATAGCAATGTAGACGAAGAGGATATAGATGTTGACAGTGACTTCCAGATTACTGTTTCAAATAGGATCCTCTAATTAAATGTTCCACAATAGTTAAGTTATCTTATTCTCCTCAGTCCTTAGTAATTATGGTGGCCTCAAAAGTATTTAAATAAATACATTAACTAACCCTAAATGTGAGCGCGAGTTGTCTGTAGATAAGTAACCAGTGTAATGCCAGTGAAGAATTAGACAGTTCAAAATGTCAGCCAGCTTTGTCCAAGGCAGTCTCTTGAACAGCCTTTCTCTCATTCCCTTTCAAAATTAGCTGTTTGGTCCCTTTTTGCTGTTCACCAAATTAATCTTACTTTCCAAAACCTGGACTTGTTAGTCCCTTTTCACTTATACTCGTCAGTTTGGAGGGAGGGGGAGGGTGTCTGGTGTGTCTTCCTTCCTCTTCCGGGTCGCGAGTCCTCCTTCGCAGTCTATGCCCCCGTGTTAGAGAGTGACAGCATCTAGTAGCTGAGTGAGTCTAACGCGGCCGCCATTTTAAGGTCAGGCGCGCCGCTTTTCCATTGCCTCCGTTTCTGCTGTTGCTCGATTTTCTCCTTTTTTAAGCTGGTGGGGCCGCGATGGGGGTGAGGATGGGCATACCTCTCTTGTCGGTCGGCGAAGGTCCCTCAGCTCCGCCTTTCCAAGACGTCCCGTCTGTGTCAGGATTTACCGAAATTCCCGCCACTAAGCCCTCCGAGTCTCCAGGTCCGTTGGCTCGTCTATGGCAGAAAGCGTCGGCGGTGGGTCCTTCACTGTAGCTCCACATCAAGTTGTCAGCATAACTGGGGGTCCGCCGTCCAAGGGGTCCGTGGAGCGTAGTCAGCCTTGTCTACCGATCAGGAACAGGTACAGATTCTCTTTCAGCGTCCTGCGTCTCTTGTGTTCTTTAGGCTTTTGTATGTGCCTAAACAGCTAGAGTTTGTTCCGCTTAGTCTTGGGTCGCCTTTTGGGGTTGTTCGGGGATTTAATCCAGTTTGGAGATCCCTAGCCCCGGAGCTCCTCACTAGGGCTCCCTCTTAGCGGCCATTTTGTATATATGAGCACAATTATCTTGCGGTGAAGTATGCAATTATCTTGTGGTGAATTATGCAAATTTCATTTTGTTCAAATAACTGTAATTAACTGATACATATATATATATATATATATATATATATATATATATATATATATATATATATATATATATATATATATATATATATATATATATATATATATATATATATAAAATTTGTGTGCGGCTTACTTTCTTTCTTTGTGGAAGATGTTGGGGAATTTGTAACGGCGTGGTTCTGCCGTAAAGCGACGCACCTTCAGCAAAGAGCGCCATGCCTGCCCGAAGGGAACCGCAGGTGGAGTTACAGAAATGTCAAGGGCAGTGCGGTGAACGCCAAAGACCGACTTTGGTAATGGACCACAGTGAGCTTTGAAAATGGGCTCACAGTGGCACAACGGACTCTTTGTGTAAAAATTGAAACTGTAAAACATTTCCTTTCAGCCTGGGAACCATTACAGACTACAAAGACCAGGAGTCTCAGCAGCCATTGGGGGCGTGTCAAAACGGAAAAAGTATGAAAGCTTGGTTTCCATCAGCTGAAAGGACAAGGACTCACGGCGCACCTTTGAAAAAGCTCGAAGGTCGAGCGAAACATGTCAGGACTGCCGGGTGAGAGAAAGTACTTTTAATAAAAACACAAAGGCTCCGCTGTTGGTGTGCGGCTTACTTTCTTTCTTTGTGGAAGATGTTGGGGAATTTGTAACGGCGTGGTTCTGCCGTAAAGCGACGCACCTCCAGCAAAGAGCGCCATGCCTGCCCGCAGGGAACCGCAGGTGGAGTTACAGAAATGTCAAGGGCAGTGCGGTGAACGCCAAAGACCGACTTTGGTAATGGACCACAGTGAGCTTTGAAAATGGTCTCACAGTGGCACAACGGACTCTTTGTGTAAAAATTGAAACTGTAAAACATTTCCTTTCAGCCTGGGAACCATTACAGACTACAAAGACCAGGAGTCTCAGCAGCCATTGGGGGCGTGTCAAAACGGAAAAAGTATGAAAGCTTGGTTTCCATCAGCTGAAAGGACAAGGACTCACGGCGCACCTTTGAAAAAGCTCGAAGGTCGAGCGAAACATGTCAGGACTGCCGGGTGAGAGAAAGTACTTTTAATAAAAACACAAAGGCTCCGCTGTTGGTGTGCGGCTTACTTTCTTTCTTTGTGGAAGATGTTGGGGAATATATATATATATATATGCAAATAAGTCCCTCCAATAGAAAAGACGAGAGGACACGGCGGGGAGATTCTTGGCAGCCTTTAATTCACCAGCAACAACAGGTATAATGCATTTCGGCTCCTGCCTTCGTCAGACACCCAGTTGCTGCAGGTTCCACTCGCTCCTCCCTTGGTGTTCCGTGGCGCTCCCTTTATCTGGAGTGTAGCTGGCTCCGTAGTTGATTGCCTCCAGCTGTCGTCCGTTGATTAATGGACTTCTAATCCCAGCAGGCATTATTCCGGTAAGTGTCCGTGACGGAGCAATGTATAGCTGCAGTGAGTGCTTTTGTGCCCAGCAAGGGGGGAGAGGGCTAATCTCAGCCGAGAGAAACCCGCAATATTGGTGTTGGAAGCAGCCTTGAGTCCCCAATCGCACCAACCCCAAGTCTAGAGTCCAAAAACGGGTCGTGGCGTGTAGATTCAGTGATCCCACGACTCCGTGAAGTCACGGACTGCTAGCCGCAGCGTCCCCATGCCTGGCTCATCCTCAGGGTGTTCCTGACACTTCCAATACCTTGGACGAATTTTAAATTGGTTGCCAATTTTTGTAGCAGGAAACTTGTGGGATGGTCCTCTTTTACACGTGTAACTGGCCAACACGTGAAAGTATGCGAATAAGTCCCTCCAATAGAAAAGACGAGAGGACACGGCGGGGAGATTCTTGGCAGCCTTTAATTCACCAGCAACAACAGGTATAATGCATTTCGGCTCCTGCCTTCGTCAGACACCCAGTTGCTGCAGGTTCCACTCGCTCCTCCCTTGGTGTTCCGAGGCGCTCCCTTTATCTGGAGTGTAGCTGGCTCCGTAGTTGATTGCCTCCAGCTGTCGTCCGTTGAATAATGGACTTCTAATCCCAGCAGGCATTATTCCGGTAAGTGTCCGTGACGGAGCAATGTATAGCTGCAGTGAGTGCTTTTGTGCCCAGCAAGGGGGGAGAGGGCTAATGTCAGCCGAGAGAAACCCGCAATATTGGTGTTGGAAGCAGCCTTGAGTCCCCAATCGCACCAACCCCAAGTCTAGAGTCCAAAAACGGGTCGTGGTGTGTAGATTCAGTGATCCCACGTCTCCGTGAAGTCACGGACTGCTAGCCACAACGTCCCCATGCCTGGCTCATCCTCAGGGTGTTCCTGCCACTTCCAATACCTTGGACGAATTTTAAATTGGTTGCCAATTTTTGTAGCAGGAAACTTGTGGGGCGGGTCCTCTTTTACACGTGTAACTGGCCAACACGTGAAAGTATGCGAATAAGTCCCTCCAATAGAAAAGACGAGAGGACACGGCGGGGAGATTCTTGGCAGCCTTTAATTCACCAGCAACAACAGGTATAATGCATTTCGGCTCCTGCCTTCGTCAGACACCCAGTTGCTGCAGGTTCCACTCGCTCCTCCCTTGGTGTTCCGTGGCGCTCCCTTTATCTAGAGTGTAGCTGGCTCCGTAGTTGATTGCCTCCAGCTGTCGTCCGTTGATTAATGGACTTCTAATCCCAGCAGGCATTATTCCGGTAAGTGTCCGTGACGGAGCAATGTATAGCTGCAGTGAGTGCTTTTGTGCCCAGCAAGGGGGGAGAGGGCTAATGTCAGCCGAGAGAAACCCGCAATATTGGTGTTGGAAGCAGCCTTGAGTCCCCAATCGCACCAACCCCAAGTCTAGAGTCCAAAAATGGGTCGTGGCGTGTAGATTCAGTGAACCCACGTCTCCGTGAAGTCACGGACTGCTAGCCGCAGCGTCCCCATGCCTGGCTCATCCTCAGGGTGTTCCTGCCACTTCCAATACCTTGGACGAATTTTAAATTGGTTGCCAATTTTTGTAGCAGGAAACTTGTGGGGCGGGTCCTCTTTTACACGTGTAACTGGCCAACACGTGAAAGTATGCGAATAAGTCCCTCCAATAGAAAAGACGAGAGGACACGGCGGGGAGATTCTTGGCAGCCTTTAATTCACCAGCAACAACAGGTATAATGCATTTCGGCTCCTGCGTTCGTCAGACACCCAGTTGCTGCAGGTTCCACTCGCTCCTCCCTTGGTGTTCCGTGGCGGTCCCTTTATCTGGAGTGTAGCTGGCTCCGTAGTTGATTGCCTCCAGCTGTTGTCCGTTGATTAATGGACTTCTAATCCCAGCAGGCATTATTCCGGTAAGTGTCCGTGACGGAGCAATGTATAGCTGCAGTGAGTGCTTTTGTGCCCAGCAAGGGGGGTGAGGGCTAATGTCAGCCGAGAGAAACCCGCAATATTGGTGTTGGAAGCAGCCTTGAGTCCCCAATTGCACCAACCCCAAGTCTAGAGTCCAAAAACGGGTCGTGGCGTGTAGATTCAGTGATCCCACATCTCCGTGAAGTCACGGACTGCTAGCCGTAGCGTCCCCATGCCTGGCTCATCCTCAGGGTGTTCCTGCCACTTCCAATACCTTGGACGAATTTTGAATTGGTTGCCAATTTTTGTAGCAGGAAACTTTTGGGGCGGGTCCTCTTTTACACGTGTAACTGGCCAACACGTGAAAGTATGCGAATAAGTCCCTCCAATAGAAAAGACGAGAGGACACGGCGGGGAGATTCTTGGCAGCCTTTAATTCACCAGCAACAACAGGTATAATGCATTTCGGCTCCTGCCTTCGTCAGACACCCAGTTGCTGCAGGTTCCACTCGCTCCTCCCTTGGTGTTCCGTGGCGCTCCCTTTATCTGGAGTGTAGCTGGCTCCGTAGTTGATTGCCTCCAGCTGTCGTCCATTGATTAATGGACTTCTAATCCCAGCAGGCATTATTCCGGTAAGTGTCCGTGACGGAGCAATGTATAGCTGCAGTGAGTGCTTTTGTGCCCAGCAAGGGGGGAGAGGGCTAATATATATATACACATACAACATTCCTTAATGTTTTTGTAGCAGGCATAAACCCCTCCATACA
>NW_028244411.1:0-24000 GCF_964263255.1 Lissotriton vulgaris | reverse complement strand
CATCAGAGTGTGTGCCTAACACCCCCCCCAGTGTCCCCCAGTGCCCAGCATCAGAGTGTGTGCCTAACACCCCCCCCCCAGTGCCCTCCAGTGCCCAGCATCAGAGTGTGTGCCTAACACCCCCCCACCAGTGCCCCACAGTGCCCAGCATCAGAGCGTGTGCCTAACACCCCCCCCACCAGTGCCCCCCAGTGCCCAGCATCAGAGTGTGTGCCTAACACCCCCCCCCCAGTGCCCCCCAGTGTCCAGCATCAGCTGCTACACAAAAACACATACCATTGTGAACCGCATTACCATCTGGAGATTGACACATATGAACATACCTAAATTACAACATGACACCGGCTCCCAGGCACACAGCAGTCACAGACATTATCACACAAAGTCAACTTCTGAAAATAACAACAATTACTTTATTCAGCTGCTCCAAAAAAGAAACGCAAATAAGAGTCCCTGCTCATTAAAGGCCAATGTCCAGTCCAAAAAAGTCTGAGCAACAGTTTGTAGCTCCATGGGTGTGGGCACACCCAAACTTGCCTGCACATGGCGTTTAATCCCCAGTGGAAACGATGTGGCCACCATCTGTGGAATCCTCCGGCACCGCATGGACAGGAGAGGGAAGGACAGGCGGAGTGGGTGCAGGTGTAGTGCATTCAGACACACTGGCTGGTGTATTGCCAAAAGTAGCTTCGAGAACCTGGCTGCACACCTCAGCCAGTGTGGAAAAACTACCACCTGAACCCGGGGACACATTGGGGGTGGAGGTAGAGGGCTGTGAGTCTGTACTCCTGGGTGTGTGGATGCGTGTGTGCGTTGTGTCCCCTCTCCCTGTGGGTGTGCCTACATCCCCTTGAGATTGCGTGCGTGGAGCTTTGAGCTTTTTCTGATGTGTGGGTGTGCTGGGTGTGTGTGACCTGAGACGTCTGCGTGTATGTTGTGTAGATATGGGAGAGGCAGAGGTGGATGGGTCTGAAGGATGGGGGGGAGACAGAGGCTGCTGGGAGTACATTGCTGCCGTCAGTGTTGACTCTATGGCAGCCACACTCCGACGTAGATCAGACATGGCCGACGACATGCCCTCCATGAACGACACCAACTGTGTAATCAGTTGTGTATGTCCATGGAGGACAGTCAGTATGGATGTCTGACCTACTGCAATCTGTCGGAGTAGGTCCACAGTCTCAGCACTGAGGGCAGCAGGGGACACAGGGGCAGGGGCTGCGGTGCCGGGAACAAAGGAGACACGGGTGCTAGCACGGACCCTAGGGACATTAACGACTGGGAGGGTGGAGATGGTACTGGAGGAGGGGACGCCAGCCAAAGATGATGGAGAGACCATTGCTGCATATTCCCCCTCCTCCTGAGAGTCTGACTCGGAGTTGTCGGCATGGTAAGATGTGTCAGTCACATGTCGTCCGGCCAGCAGACTCTCATCACCCTCCGTGCCACTGCCTCCCTCCGACTCCTCAAAGCAGGTGGCACTGTCGGTGTGTCCCTCTTCGTGGTCCGCACCTGTGTCCCCTCCAGATTCAGATGATGATGCTGTGGGCAAGGAGAAGAATAATAACATATCAGTCACCTGTACACATAAGACATGTCAGCTACAATTCATTAGGCTTCATTTCTGAACATGGCATGCATCATGAGTCACAGGAGACTGAACACTGCACAATGATAAGTCTAGTTGTGGCCAATTGTGAGAGACACTTCGCATAATGTATAGTAGGATACAAGCAACAGTAAATGGAAAAATCTATCATGAGCGACACAATGGTGATTGACTGCCTAACAACAGGATAGCTGATGAAGCATCACAGCTCATTTACACACCCAGCCACCCAAACCCAGACCTGCACATGTTGAATTTCCTTACACCTTGTGCCACATGGGAAAAGTCCTTCCTGAAGTGACATGTGATGCCATCCTGGGACCTGAACCAAGTGTAACATCACCTCACACTGGCATCACAGCTGTTGACACCCCAAGCCTCATTGTGTGACTGACCATCAATAGTAATTACAAAGAACATTTGACTTATGTGGCAACTATGCACACACGCACTGCCCAGTGTGAGTATGCATAAGCCCAAAATATTGCACTTGTACATTGTGCACCTGAAGCCAACACATGACTATTTGAAAGAGTACCATGGACAAAGGCCACTGAGGCTGACTCGTGCAGAAGACACATGTTTAGACTCAAGATCAGTGCCTAAATATGTAGAACAGCAGACACAGTGCACATGTGGTGCCACATGTAAGGTTCCAACAGGTGTCACAGACCCCCCCCTCCAACATGATGATGTGCAAAGGAAGATGCATACATAGACATTGCACCATAGGAGTACATGTGAAAAACAAACATCATCCAAAGCGCAGGTCAAAAGTGGATTGGGGCAAGGCATGTAAAGAAGCAGCTGCAGAAACGGGGACATTCTGAGGCCAATGCATGGAGTGCCTGTCTGACCACAACACTCAAACTATGGGAGTGTAACCATGCCTTTGAGCACTGCAGGGAGCATGTGACACACATCACAACAAACAGACATAAACCTACCCACTACTTGCTGCTGTCCCTCCTGCAACGGCCTATGGAGGTCTGGGAACACCACTTCCAGGACCCGGAGCATGTTGGGGGTGAGGTGGCTTTAGCTGTACTCTGGCGATGCGGCGGCTCCAGCACCGGATGTCCTGCCACCTCTTCTTGATGTTCCGGAGCCTCCTGCGAGGCCCCCCCTCGCTTCTGACAGCCCTGGCGATGTCCAGCCAGATTTCACCCTTCTCATAGGCAGATACCTGTCACAAATGTAAAGTAAAACTGCATCAGTACACCTGGTCCATGTTCCAAACACACACATATGTGCACAAAAAACTTGATGATAACAGGGCATTGTAAGATAAACACATTAGCATTTTTGGGCACGAGTATGTGGCGTGTGAGCAAACACCACTGCATGACATGCCATTGAAAGGCTACAGATGACATGATGGGTGCTAAACACTCTCCGAGCATGGCACTCACTGAGCAATGTATGCTACGTCTGGGTGCACTGCAGCACACCCCACTGCAACAAATAAGCCTCTAGTAACAACACTGTACACCCTGGCACTCACTCCCAACAACATTGCATCTAGACACTATACATACACAGTGGCTATAATGTCACACACAAAACAGGTGCACACTCCAAGGTATTGCACACATCACTCACCTGATCCTATGGTCTCCCATACAGCTTGCTGTAGTTAGGCAGGAGGGCATCCAGCAGGGCCTTGTTCTCACCATCAGTGAATGCAGGTGCCCTCTCCATGCTAAGCCAATCAGGGTCCAGAGAATTCAGAGACAGCAGCTGTGGTTACCACACCAATGTTGTGCAGGCAAGTGCCCTACCACAGCCACATGCTGCCTTATATCTGTGCTGCAGAGGGGCTGTGAGTCCAAGGAGTAGTGTATGATAGGCCACCATAGTTAGCATCCTACGTTCCATCCAATCACTTCACACATAAGGACATGACACACATATGCATGGTTTGAAAACTGAGCCTGAGCTGAACAACATCTTTTGCAACATTGTATACTTTTGCCCAACTGAATTTTCTCTAACACCTGTAGGAGGCTCAAAAAATTCAGTATCCATGACAACCTGGTTGCATTTTAATCTGTCCACTGTTCCCCTAGATGTCCCCCATGTATTTAATCAAATACCCACACAAGTAAGGTGACATTGCCATTGCTAATGCAACCCATTCAATGGTGTAACGAGGTGTACACACGCACGTACCATTGGGGTACGCTTTGCTCGCGTAGGGCTGAAAAGCAATAGGGAAATGAGGCGTACACACGCACGTACCATTGGGGTACGCTTTGGTCGCGTAGGGCTGAAAAGCAATAGGGAAACGAGGCGTACACACGCACGTACCATTGGGGTACGCTTTGGTCGCGTAGGGCTGAAAAGCAATAGGGAAACGAGGCGTACACACGCACGTACCATTGGGGTACGCTTTGCTCGCGTAGGGCTGAAATGCAATAGGGAAACGAGGCGTACACACGCACGTACCATTGGGGTACGCTTTGCTCGCATAGGGCTGAAAAGCTATACGGAAACGAGGCGTACACACGCACGTACCATTGGGGTACGCTTTGCTCGCGTAGGGCTGAAATGCAATGGGGAAACGAGGCGTACGCACGTACCATTGGGGTACGCTTTGGTCGCGTAGGGTTGAAAAGCAATAGGGAAACGAGGCGTACACACGCACGTACCATTGGGGTACGCTTTGCTCGCGTAGGGCTGAAAAGCTATAGGGAAACGGGGCGTACACACGCACGTACCATTGGGGTACGCTTTGGTCGCGTAGGGCTGAAAAGCAATAGGGAAACAAGGCGTACACACGCACGTACCATTGGGGTACGCTTTGGTCACGTAGGGCTGAAAAGCAATAGGGAAACGAGGCGTACACACGCACGTACCATTGGGGTACGCTTTGGTCGCGTAGGGCTGAAAAGCAATAGGGAAACGAGGCGTATGTACAGTGCGTCAGACATGCTCAAGTGAACCTTTGTGTAGGCTGCGTTCCTGACCTCCTTCATGTCACCATTGGGAGAGTGACTCCAGGAAATCACATAGCAGGGATGTACTCAACCCTCATGTTGACAATGTGGATGCATACATCAGCATGGCATCCTCACATCAGCATGCCCCAAGTGTGGCAGACATTGAAGAAGCACAGGGACTGTGACCTAGTGCCTCAGTTGATGTGTGAAGAGCTGGCAAGACTTGTCATTACTCCTTCAGCACATGTGCATCACATGCATACAACACTTTGCACCGGCGTAACGTCTACAACATATTGCGATGCACATGAACACTGGACTGCCACACCATTCAGTACAGGGAACTGGCACATGATGACAGCAATATGCCCACTGTGACAGAGGTGTAATAGACGCACAGCATGACCCTGAGTCACCACGTCATGTGTGTGCCATATGTGATATTGTGCCTGCTGTTTGCATATGAAATGTTCAGGACAGTATCATATAACTCACCTTAGAATATCCCCACGTGTCATCCTGGACATGCCAATTTCCGCTCAGTAGTACACTTGTGTGTCGGTAGGCATGTCCTGCGGCCCACCGTGTGTTGTTGGCGTTGTGTGTGCCGTGATGACGTTGTCTGGGTTCTCATACGTGACCTCAGCGTGCTCACGTCAGGTCCTCTGTATTAACAACACCTGCGCTGGTCCCGTATAAGTGTAACCTAACTCATTTTTAAAACAAGATCATAGTACGATCACTTCTGACCATTTCACTTGGATTGTCTGACTCAGGACGGTGCCAATAGGGATGTCCATTTCAAAGCCTGTGAGGATTGCAACCCTCTCATGTTGGTGACTGACCCTCACCGTCGGTGTCTCCACAGTGTTCACGTCAAGCAAGACAAGTTTAGCTGCTCCGACTGCTGGGACCAGACATATGAATGCAGGTGTGATTGGTCACACATGCCGCTCAGATTCCAGCAGTTGTCCCTGCAGCACAATGGCTCATGGTCTGGACGTAGGATGAGTGCCTGGGCGTGGGTGTTGAGACATCATTGCCCCTGGATTTGACATCAGTCCTCCAGGGCCAAGTCGTCAGGTAACCCATATATGTGAAAGAGATGTCATCACACTTCCAAATCTACACAATGCACGTGCAATGCTGCATGGGATTCGGGTGACACCGCCCACGCGGCTCTGTCAAATTTGCAGCCGTAGTAGCCTGCACCACGACCTGTGGTACTCATGTCCATGATGTCCCTCACACCACCAAAGGCCTACGCGGCGGATTCTGGCCCAGTGGACCCGTCTGGGGGCACTTGCGCGTCTGGTGATTTGCCCGTGACGCCATCACTCACTTCGTCCCTGACGCAGGCGGCGCATTTGTGCCAGACCCGCTGTGACCGAAAGGATCTGAATGTTGATCCTGGTCCTCGCTGGTTCACCTCACAACCGCACTGGCAACTGTCCCCCAGGTGCCAGCCTTTGCGGCATTCTCGGGTGGAGGTGTCCCCGATACCACACCCTGTACGGCACTGGCGTGGGAACTGTGCGGCAGTATACCGCCATTAATGCTGCAGGGGGGGGTTCAACTCCTACGAGCCGGCCACAGCTCATGACAGGCCTGATTATCATGAAATGGGTGTCAATGAGTATTGGGAGGGTCTTGAAGACCCATTGACACATGAGTGTCGGTCCCAAGGTGACAGGACAGATGGACTGGGGCATGCAAGTGGTCTGGACACCTAGCCAGACACTGGTGATGTCTGTACTCCAAACGTGTTAATGGATGAGCGGCCAACGTACAGTGCAATGTTTATGTGGGCGGCCATAGCCTTGCCCAATCATTTCCCCGGTGAGGACCAACCTCCTCACTGAGGTCCTTCAAGTGCAGTCACGCTCCGCTGAGCGTCTGCAGGTCTATCCTGAGGAATGTACTGTATCTATATTGTTCTGCATGTACAGGCACGCTGCATGTTTGGCTGTTGATAGGCACGTTGTCAGACAACCACACCCCTCCCTGGACCGGCCATGTGCCCTGTCCTCCCACCCCACCCCAGAGAGCATGGGCATCCTGCCCGCCAAACCACAGACCACATTCCCCGTATCTCCGCTGTAGAGGGTATCCAAGAGGTCTGAGCAGTACGGACAGATGTCATCATCCTCCCTGAGTCTGGGACTGAGGTCTTACAACATCACATGCCTCTTTGTCTGCTTCCCGCACTGTCTGTGGGACATGGTTGTGTAACTGCTGGCAGAGTGTGCGTTGTAGGTACGGGCAATACTTGGCCAAGCACTTGTAGGATGCCAGTCAGCAACACCGTATTTCATCCAGTGATGGCTCTATATCCCCGACTCACATAGATGGCATCCAGGGAGGCAAATTTGTCTGAAGATTGGTATGTATTCAAAGTCAGGAACATGCTACTTACTACTGTTCCATTATGATATTTTGTTACGAAAGGTAAGTAACCAGTACATAAATTTCAGTACATCTTCTGTAGGAGCATCCATATTGTGTCCTTGCCGTGATTACAGGGTTTCTAATCTACGCACACCATGCCACTTGTGTTAATGAAGCACTCATATGTGTGATGGCATCACAGACCATTTGTGACTAATCAAACATTAATGCAGTATGATGATGTTCATGTAATAGTTAGGGATATATCACACCGCAACATGACTATGTCAGAACTGTGCAAATGATGCCACATGTGGTGTGTGTATTGCTGTAAGCTGTCTGGATGTGCAGACAACCTCCTACTGCCATTCACATGCCGTGTGTCACTGAGATGATACATTGTCATGCTCAATAAGACCTTTCCATCAGATATTTTGTATGCATGTCATATCCATTCCACAGACCACAGGTCTTGTACTGTTCACGGAGGAGTGGCTGGGAGTTGGAACATGTTACAACAGTGTGTCTCCCACGCCACACTCACACTTGTCTAGATTTGTTGAAGCAGTGTTGCTTGTGCCATGTACATAGTTATTGTCTTAGTCAGACAGTTGAACACATTTCCTAATATTTGTGTATTGCAGGGCACCCCCTCTGGAACGGCCGTTACCTGACTTGGAAGCCATGAGGGAACGCAATTGCATCCGTCGTTATCGCTTCACCAGACAGATGATCAAGGACCTGACGGACAGACTGGAGGCTCACCTGCAACCACGACACAGGTATCCAACGGCGCTGACACCCAAGGTAAAGGTGATGGCAGCCCTCCATTTCTTTGCCACAGGTACGTTCCAATTGACCATAGCTGATGTGGGAGGGATGTCTCAGACCATGTTCAGCCGTGTATTGACAGATGTTTTGGCTGCGATGTTGCTCCACCTTGATGAATTCATCACATTTCCTACTCCAGAACAGTTGACAGATGTCAAGGGGGAATTCTATGCCCTGGGACGCATGCCACATGTTATTGGTGCAATTGATGGTACACATGTTAGTCTGGTGCCACCACAGGCTCAGAGCAAGCGTATCGCAACAGGAAACACTGCCACTCAATAAATGCCCTGGTGGTGTGTCTTGCCAACATGATTATCTCACATGTGTCTGCACGTTTTCCAGGATCGTGCCACGATGCTTTCATCATGAGGCGTAGCAGGGTGCCACAGATGATGCTGCCGCTGCACAACCACCGGGCATGTCTTATTGGTGAGTATACTCTGTCAGCTATGTATGTCAGTATGTCACACCTTCTTCATCTGAATCATATGACACACTCATTTCCATGATGTGGATTTGCAGGAGACGCTGGATATCCAAACATGCCGTGGCTCATGACTCCACTACGCAACCCCAGGACAGCTGCAGACCAGCGGTACAACAATGCTCATGGGAAGACCAGGCGGGTGATTGAGCGGACATTTGGAGTCCTGAAGAGCCGGTTCAGGTGCCTGGACAGGACAGGCGGAGCCCTCCAATACAGCCCACGCAAGGTGTGTGACATCTTCACTGTGTTCTGCATGCTTCACAACATGGCAGTGGAGAAGGCCGTGCCGCTCTACCTTGACCCTGATGAGCTGGAACATCCGCCCGTAGAGGATGAAGGCCTTGCCCAGGATACCAGTGATGAGGAGGTAGAAGATGATATCCGCAGTCACCTCATCCGCAACTTCTTCTCATAATGGTGAGTCATAGCTGGTTATATGTAATACACGTATTAGAGAGTTGCATGGGTAGCATGATGTGTATGCAGCAGACTGTATGCAATGTCACTTGGATGTCTGTAGTGCTGTGTCACACAGGTGCAGATGTAATGCAACACACATACGTGCTACGTGTGTACTTGGAATGTACAGGTGTACTACAACAACTGGATATTGTACAGGACATTGTCTGAATGACATTGTACAGAATTTGACCCCTTGTGTGCCACTCTCATCCACAGCTCACCCTGCCTGTTGTCCGTTTGGGTCATCGTGGTCACCCTGCTATTGCTGAAGATGATTGCAACGTCAGCCTAATCAACGGAGCATACATGGACATGTGGAGTAGTCATTTTGGGTAAGGACTCATACGAGGCTGTTTACCGTTGGTATGTGTTGAAACGTGTGGTACATGTTCATGTGCATGTAGTGCGACCATGAATACATGCAACAACAATATGTTACTCATTACATGTATGCCCACTCCCATGACAGGATAGTCACCCCATCTGACAGTCATCTGTTGTAGTTGTATACTCTGGTGGATGCATCAATGTGTGTAGACATTGCCACTGCAACATTGCATATACCATGGTTTGACATTGTGTCAGAGGTCTCAAACACGGCCTCTGTGGGGGATTGCAGCATCACTGTGTGCATTTGAATGTGACTGGATCCTCGCCTCCACCTTGTGGGACAGTCCAGTTTGGTTGCCATTCCACCATGTCGTGTAGGTGTTGCCCACTGTATGTTCCACATGTCCTGAGAAATGTCCTGTGAATCTGTGGACCTTGATGCATTGCCCCTTGTTGCACTATTTCATGTCACTGTCATGTCGTTACCTCCGTGCAGGTTGAAAATACTGCTCCACCAGCCTTCACAGTGAGTAGCACTTCTGTTTTGAATCACATGATGCCATGTATGTTTTGCTTGAGACATGACAATGTTGGGATGATGCATATCTCAATTATTGTGTTGCACCAGTGGAGTGCGGTCATGCACATGATTCCCGAGTCCCGTGCAGCATTTATGTGCAATGGTAGGGTATCATATTGTGGTTTGATTCAACTTCACTTCCAGTTGATATTTCTTCTAACAGCATCTCATGTTTAGCTTAGTAATGCTATGTTGATAGATCAAAAGACTGGCTACAGAGTGCCTTCATTGCATGTAGGTCATTAGCTTCCTCATCATATGTGATTCTTACAGCTGTTGTGGGTGAAGTAAATTTTGCCTACATGGCCCTTATGGGTACACATGATCAAAAACAGATATTACAGTCTGCGTAAGTAGCATTGCCAACTGTTTTCATTTGTTTGTGAGGTCCACCGCATCTGAGCCAGTGAAAGTATTTTTACCAACATAGGTCACATTGCATGGTTGCTCACTTGTGAGCGTTTCACAATACTCTAATGGATCACAGACTGTCCTAGGTTTTATGTGTCCGTGTCATTGCATCGGATCTGATGTGATAGCATGATGACTAATGTAATGTTGTCTCCAGTCATTTTACTTCACAGGTGTGACTGGTACAGTGTATCACATGAGGTTTTTGTATTAGCAGTGACAATGGAATGTACTCCTAATGGTTATTTGCCTCTGTTTCAGGTCTCCCTCCCAGCAGTTCCCATCCTCTCCTTCCGTCGCCTGATCACCCTTATGTGTCTGTCATTTGTACTCAGACCAAGGGGCTATTTGGAGGTGGAACCCTTTGAGCATCACACCACTCTGATGAAGAAAGGTACGGCCAGTCCTTGACAGGCTTCTACCCAATATTACTGCTGCATTACAGGTGACATCATTAATAGTGTCATTTTGAGTCCTTGCCAATGCACATGTATGTTTGACAGTGCTCCATGGGCTCACAATGTAATTAACTCATGTTGTGCATGACGTGTGTTTATTTTTAAGATTTTGCCGCCTTCATGTCAACGGACATGTACTTCTAATGTGCATGTTTAGTATTTGGCATGTAGTATGCTTATGCTTGTTGTGTTGACGTGTCCAGCGGGCACATGCATGGTGTATGGGAAGGCTTTAATACTATATTTTGTGTAAGGTTGATGGCTTTGTAGCAGCTGTTCAGCTTTCCACACCCTAGCTGTAGTCTACACCTGCTGACGCTGTGTGTCCTGTGCCCCACTTGTCTGTAAGGGCCCTGATACAGTGACTGTGATCTTTGTTCATTACTGTGCCATTTTATTTCCATTGACCCCGAGTGAGTCAGACACTCCTGCCTTCACATTCACATGTAACTCTGTGGCTTGCAAATGCCCTTGCGGTATGTGCCCATTTGGCAAGTTGTCACAGCCCTCCTGCCGTCATGTCTTCACTCATTGCTGCTGCATGCACAGGCACGATGCAGCACACACGATCCAGGTACATAGACACCCACAGGATGACCCTCCTTCCATCCTTTTGTAGAGCATGCTCCTGCCACCCTACACACAGACAACACCAGACAATCACCCTCCTGGTATCACAATGCTTCTGACTCAGCCACTGCAGCTTATGTGTCTGTGTGTGCAGCACATACTGGCACAACTATGCAGATTCACATGACATTGGGTCTACGTACCACCAGGTCATGTGCCGTGTACAGCACACACACACCTTACATAGGCACAATATTGTACATTGTTACCTTGTCAACACCACAGCAGGAAAAATCATCTTGCTAACAGTCACGTGGCAGTACACAACCTGGTCACACCACTTCGACATAGCTGTCACAGTCAGTCAAGTTGCCACAGGGGGCACACACCATGACCACGTCTCTTGGGTGTGGTGTGATTTACCCAGTCTGTTGTAGGTATGTGTCAGACGTGGGTAGTTGTTCTGTATGCGTTGCTCCCATAACAGGAGTCTAGTACTTGTAGCTACATAGGGGTAGGTCACCTAGTCAGGTGTGCTTGTGTAGAGAGCAACAGCCCATTGCCCACAGTCTGTCCTGCCACCCTTGTCCTTTGCGCCATTCATGACATCCACAGTACTGCATCATGTTGATGATAGTTCACATAACCCTAGGACACAATTGTAGGTACTCCCTACGTGGACAACTAGTTTTGTCACAATGATCTGTACACCTCAATGTGACTCTCCTGGGCCTGGCTGTGATAGCAGTTTGGCATCCAAACCCCCCTCCAGCATTTACTATCCCACACAGTTGTGTCTTGCCATCCATGTATGTAGTTGTTAGTGATTTCTGACCGATTTGTGTCCTCACACGGAATCTGATACAAGTGTGTGGATTGCTGCTGTTTGTTGCATACCCTTGCATTGTATACATTTGCACACACATATCATTTTATGCTGTGGTTCAAAGATAAATCGACAAATGCGTATGTGGTTCAGTGTATTTATTTGGTGATCTTGTGCTGGAAACGTGAATAGGTGCTGTACATAAAGGGGTGGAATCCAAAGTTCAGTGGTGGAGATGAGATGCCTTACAGTTACTCTCAACAGAGTCCAGGCCACAGTGCTTGGCATCATCGAGTAGACTGTGACCAGCAAGTCCATGTGGGAGAGTCGCATAGGGGATACTGTTGCACCCAGGGGCAATATGCCAGGTCCTGTGTCCTGGGAGTCGTGCATGGGCCACTGGCCCTCAACGTCTTAGCCGTGGACGACCCACCTTCCTTGGGGGCCCTCAGGTGCAGGCCTGGACGATGCATGGGAAGCTACGTCAGAGAGTTCCTCCTCCTCCGCCTCCCCCCTCCCTGCGGCTGGTGTCACACTTTGCCGTGATGTTGATGGCCTTGTGACACAGGGAGGGTGCTGCATGTTGGCAGCTATCTGACGTAGCGATTGGCTCATTTCCCGATGCACCGTCAAGAGCTGAGCCAGACTTTCCTCCACCCGTCCATAATGTTGTTGTTGCCTGGCTATTTGCTCTGCCTGCTGTTCTTTCACCTGGTTGAGGACCTCCGCAAGTTGGCCTACCTCCCTGGTGTCCCGCCGGTATGCCTCCAGGATGTTAGTGAGTTCAGGCATACCGGTCCCTGCAGCTGGCTGTCCAGATTCCCGCCTCCACCTTGCACCTCTGCCACCACCCTGACCCACATGTGCACCGCCTGCACTTGTGGGCACATCCGGTCGACGGGCCCCCCGAGTGCTGGCAGAGTGGAGGTTGTCAGCCACCTCAGGGGCGCCCGACAAAGGGTGTCCCTCATCTTCAGACAGGCCCTCTGATGGATCATGTGCAAGGCTCTGATCTGTCTGCTGTGATGTGGTGGGAATGGTTCCGGTGGTTGGCAGAGATGTAGCTGGTACAGTTGCTGCAGGTGTTTGGGATCCAGAGGTGCCAGGTTGGTTGGGGTCATCCACAGTGCGTTGAGTGGCATGGCTGTCGGTGGGGTCTGTGTCCGGCTGAGCCTGAGACTGGGATTCTTCTCCCCCCTGGGGGGGGGGGGGTGGACTCCACACGTTGCCCTGTGTGTGGGAGAGATAGAGACACTGTTAAGGCACTATCAAGTGACATATTGTTTATTTATCCATTATCTGCATCACTGTTCCACATGCTTTACATTGTTGTCATTGTTCAGTTGTGCCTGTAGTGGTAGTAAATTGACATGTACTCAGGGGTATTTTCATTCTTCCATTCTCTTGACAATGACTGACACAGCCATTGCTGTGTCTTGTATTGCCAGCACAACACATGTTAAGCATTGCTCAGGTTGACGCAACATCCAGGATATGGTGAAAATCCTTATGCCTGCGTCAAGCATGCACAGAGTTTAGATGCAGCATGTTGATGTAAGAGACAGGGCATCATAAATTTGCATGACATCAACTACTTTGGATGTATTTTGCTGTTCCGTGATGGCCACACAATGCCAACACCCCTGGATCTGTACACACACTTATCGATCATGGCTTTTGAACGTGTCACTTCTCTAAGACGCATCACCTTGTCAATACCCATGTCCATGTTGTTACTTACGTGCATCCACATCAGTCATGAGATGGGGCACGTGCATTGTTTGGAAGGCACAATGGACTGGAGCTTCTGCAATGTGCATGTCTTACTTGTATGCATATTCATATGAGTGAGTGTTTAGTTGTGATACATGACAATTGTGACATTGTTGCACTCCTATGCTTGTCCCCAGGGGATGAGTTTCTGTAAGGGGTGTGTATGACAGGCCATGTCAGTAGTTTGCGTGTGATTAGCAAGCCTCCATCGTTAATAATTTGGCTGCCCCCTGATGGCATGCTGGCATATTTGTGATTTTGGGTTCATGCACAGGATGTGTGACCTTGTCCTGGTGTTTGTGTTTGCAGTGATCACACGAGAGACTTGTGGTGCATACACCTGTGCCCATTGTGTACTACAGACCATTCCCAAATGTGTGTCCTGACACAGTACATTGTCCACTGCAAATGGTGGGTGTGTTGCAGGCAATTAGTAGATGACTGCTGTCCCTGGACATTCATCTCTATGGTGTTTTGAAGGCCTGTGCAGTGCTTGAGTGCAACTGTCTGCGTGCCCAGGGGGCTGAGGTGAGGTGACTGAGGCAGGTAGACAGAGGGATGGAGGGAGACAGAGAGAGGGAGGGAGTGCAACAGGGGGAGGGGGCGACAGGGGGAGGGGGCGACAGAGGGAGAGGGCAAAAGAGGGAGTGGGCGACAGTGGGAGTGGGAGAGAGAGGGAGACAGGGATGGAGCCAGGTTGTTTGTGCGTGCTTGCTCGCTACACTGCCTTACTGTGCCACAAAATGTTGCTTCTCTGGAATGCCGGGCCCCGGGGGAAGCAGAGTCGCAGACTAGTCTTCCCCCGGGGTCTTTAGCGCAGGGGATAGGCCAGGTAGGGGAAGGGGAGGAGTCAGGGGGTGGGTATTTAGGCGCGGGGGAGGAAGGGAACTTCCTCTTTCTGCACCTGGCACCATCGGGAGGGAGATCAAAAGGAGGTTAGTTTAGGGCTAGTTATTCTTGGAGTTACCGTAGTGTCAGGTTTGGGTAGGAGTTCGTCCGGAGCTGTTTCACGGCAGCTGGGTTTTTTTTGTACAAGCCTGTAGCATGGTTTTTGGCGAGATGTCGGGGGTATCCACGGTACAGGTCCGGGAGGCCTTGCTGTTGCTCGCGAGGGCCGGTCGGGAAGACCTTATCCAGCCGGGGGTTTTGGTCCAGGCCTGGGTGGGGGCCACCAGGGGCACGCGCGCTGCCTCGGCCGGGGTTAAAGCTGCGGTGGTGGCCTGCCAGGATGATGAGCAGGACGCTGCGGGCCCAGATTGACGAACGGAGGGGGGGCAGAGTGCCCAAGGACCCGGCGCGAGGCAGGAAACGCAGGAGATGCCCCCGCGGGCCTTCCCTCTGCTCGAGTTTTTGCCTGGGGCCTCGGGGGCGGCCGTGAGGGCCGTGCCCCCGCGCTTCCGCCCCAAGGGCCTCTGCTGGTGCCGGCCGGCGCTACGCAGGGTGAGGGGCAGGCGGACAGCCTTTCTGGAACTGCCCTGGAGCAGGCGGGAACACCGGGTGGGGGGGGGGCCTGGGTTTTCCAGGCGGCCGGCTCTCAATGATCCTGGGGAGGTTGTGCTTGGGGACGCCTTGCGAGAGTCAGAAGGGCTGGAAGAGGTGGCCCACATTGACCTGTCCACCGGCTCTAGGGCTGGCACGCCGGCCATGGCTAGGCAGGTGGCGGTGGGGGACCTGGGGGGCCGGAGTGGGACCCCCACTCTGGTTCCCATTGGCGGGCCTGGTTGGGTTCCTGGCTTTCCGCAGGTGGGTTTCTTCCCCCAGGGGGCTGAATTTTTTGGCTACTGCCCGCACCCTCCCCCTCAGATCTGGGGTGCCCCTTCCTGGGAGGACAGGGCCCGGGGAGAGAGGATCTTGGAGCAGATTCAGGAGGTCAGGTGGGCCGAGGAGACACAGGCCAGGGTGGGGGCCGTGTGGGGCCATGAGGTTGAGGGCCCTCCCACCCCGACCTCTGAGGAGGAAAGGGAAGCGGAGAGGGAGGAGGAGTCTAGGAGGGTCAGGGCCAGGAAGGCAGTGCAGGTCCACCCCCCAGGTGGGGTATTGCAGGTGTAGGGACGGCCAGGACGGCTTTGAGGCCTGATGGTGCTGGGGCCCGCTCAGGTTTGAGCGACCTGAGGGGTGGGCGGGGATCCAAGCCGGCGGCTGTCGGCAGAGCCCGGGGGTGCCTGGCGGGGCGCAAGACGGCTCCAAGACGCAGGACGGAAGCAGTAGGGCAGTCCGCGGCGGCTGTCCCTCCACCGAGGGCTCGGGCACCTGCAACGCGTGGCGGATCTGGAGTGTGTGGGCGGGGAGGTGTGCAGAAAGGTGTGAAACGTGCAGTAAAGGAGGTGGAAAATGTGGGTGTGGATCTGGAACCGGTGCTTGAGTTGGATTATGGTGCCAAGAGTGATGAGCTGGAAGACGGGGAGGTGCGGGATGACTTGGAAGGCGTAGGCGGCGCAGCGGACAACGGCGACCTTGGTGTGTTACAGGTCAAAAAGGCGACGAAGACAAAGGCCAGATTGGCGGCAGTCCAGGTGACGGAGTCCAGAGGACGGCCCCGGGAGCGGACCTCGGCACTCACAGGTGAGGGTGCCTGGTGGGCAGCTTGGGAGAACGCCCCGCGGGGGGGAAGGTCGGAAGAGGACTTGCAGGTCGGTGGGTGTGGGGGACGGTTCAGTGCGGGAGGCGGTGAGGCCATCTGGCGATCCACCCGGGGATGGTAAGGAGGTGGATGGTAAGTCGGTGACTTTGGGGGTGCAGACGGACAAAGGGGATGGTAAGGATGAGAAGGGAGTGAAGGTGCCTGAGAAGCTCCCATATATGGGGCTGGCGATGCCTCTGGGGTCGCATCTCTCGGAGAAACTCATGGAGCGGATCTGGAAACATGAGTTTGTCGATGTCTGTAAGTTGCTCCATAGGGAGTTACAGGCTATGGAGGGGTCTAAAGAGGAGGAGTGGGAGCTGACAAGGTGCCCTAGGGTGCCGGTGACGATGGAGAATTGGACGTCAGCTTTCTTGATCTATGCCAGCGTTTATTGCCAGAGGTATTTGGACAGGGCGATTGCACTTTTTGAGTACATGGATATCATTCGCAAGGCACAGATGCAGTTCGGAGGTTTTTCTTGATTAAGCTATGATGAGGAGTTTCGAGCAAGGGTTAGGGCGAATGCCGAGATGTGTTGGGGGAGGTGGATCAGGAGCTTTGGATGCAGTGGATGGCGTTGTCGCACTCCACGGCGTCCACTCACACGGCCAGCGGCCTACCGGTGGTGTGTTGGTCTTTTCCACCGCGTCCCGCCCAAGGTGGGGCGGGGGGTGGAACAGTGGCCAGCACCATTGTCTCGGGGCAGCAGTCCAAGCAGGGGGGTTATTCCACGGGGGCCTGTTGGAGTTACAATAGGGGGTATTGTTCCAGGTATCCCGGTACATTTAAGCACGAGTGCTAAAAGTGCGGCGGGAAGCATGCCCTTACGCAGTGCCTCACGCTCGCCACCCCCTCGGAGCAATGGCGGAACGCCAGGGGGCGGGGCCAACCTGGACCGAAGGGCGCCTACACCGGTTAGGGTGGAGGCGATGGCCCTGTGGCTCTCGTGCTACCCGGATCAGGAGGCTGCGGCGTGGCTCTTCTGGGGTTTCACTGAGGGCTTTAGGGTGGCCTACCAGGGTCCCAGGGAGCGCCGTTGGGCCGAGATTTTGAGATCTGCCAATGAATTGCCGGGGGTAGTGTCTGCTAAGTTGAGGAAGGAGGTTGAGGAAGGAAGGGTGGCTGCGCCGTTTACTGACTGGCCGTTGCGGGACCTGATCATTACCCCGTTGGGGGTAGTGCCGAAGAAGGAGGAAGGGGAGTTCAGGATGAATCACCATCTGTCATGGCCGGAGGGCCATTCGGTGAACGACTTTATTGCAGTGGAAGATTCGAGAGTGCTCTACGCGTCGGTGGACGATGCGATCCGCCTGGTGAGGGTGTGTGGGACGGGAGCGGAATTGGCGAAGTGTGACATCAAGTCTGCTTTCCGTTTACTGCCTATTCACCCGGCTGATTTTTTGCTCTTGGGCATGCAGTTTGGGGGGGCCATCTACGTGGACTAGGTTTGGCCCATGGGGTGCGCCATCTCCTGCGCTCTGTTTGAGCTCTTCAGCTATTTTCTGCAGTTGGTCTTGGTGCGGGTCAGTGGGTGTCGTGAAGTCACTCACTACTTGGATGATTTCCTCTTCCTGGGACGGGCGGAGACCGGGGATTGCGGCAGGGCCCTGTCGTGGTTCCAGGAGATGTCCTCGCATTATGGGGTGCCTCTGGCGCCCGAGAAGACGGCTGGTCCCAGCTGTTGCCTCACCTTCCTGGGTATAGAACTGGATTCGGTGCGTTGTTTGGCGCACCTTCCTGCGGCCAAAGTGAGGGAGATTCTGGCATGTTTGGAGTGGGCTGTGGGGGAACGGCGGATTCCTTTGAGGGCAGTGCAGAAGCTTCTGGGTTTCCTGAACTTTGCGTGTAGGGTGGTGCGGGCAGGGCGGACGTTCTGCAGGCGGCTCGGCATGGCCATGTCGGGGGTGGTGCTTCCACATCACAGGGTCAGGATCTCCATGGGTGTGAGGACGGACTTGAGGACCTGGGTTACCTTCTTGCAGGACTTCAACGGTGTGTCTTAGGACTTTGACGAGGAAAGGGCGGTCTGGCAATGCCAAATTTACTCTGATGCGGCTGGGTCAGCGGGGTTTGGTGTCTTGTGGGATGGCAGGTGGTGTGCGGAGAGGTGGCGGGCCTCCTGGATCAAACAGGGCAGGAGCTTTGCCTTCTTGTAATTCTTCCCTTTGCTGGTGGCACTGGTGGTGTGGGGGGAGGAATTTCAAAATAGGTCAGTGCTCTTCCACGTCGACAATATGACGGTGGTGGAGCTGGTGAATCATCAGAGGGCAAGGGACCTGAGGGTGCTGCGACTGTTGTGGAGGTTCATGTTGGCGTGTCTGCAGTTGAATGTGGTGTTTCGGGCTAAGCATGTCCCTGGGGCGAATAATGACATTGCGGATGCTTTGGCTCGTTCGCAGTGGCAGCGGTTTCGACACCTGGCACCGGGAGCAGATACGTGCAAGACCGAGCTGCCGGCCGGCATCTGTGCCTTCGGGGAGTGAGGATGATTGGGCTGGTGGAAGGATCACTGGCTGCGACCACAAGGAGGACTTATCGTTTAGCATGGTCTGAATTTAGCGCTTTCAAGGGCTGGACGGTGGATGGGGTAGTGAGTGGGGAGTCAACTGTGGTACAGGGGCTGAGGAGTTAAGTGTTGGCTTGCATGGATCGGGGTTTGACTGCGGCTACGATATCTGGAAAGTTGGCAGGGATATCGTTCTACTGTGTTTTGTTCCTGGGCTTTGACCCAACTAAGGAGGTGATTCTGGCCAGAATGTTGCGAGGTTGGGGCAGGGAACGTGGGGTGGGTGGGGGTAGGCTGAGAGAGGCGGTGATGTTTGAGTTGTTGGTCAGGCTGGTGGGGATGTTGCCAGAATGCTGTTATGACCTGGGTGAGGTGGGTCTTTTCCGCTTGTGCAAGGTGTGGATGTTTTTCGGGGCGTTCCGGGTGTCTGAGCTTTTGGGTATGAGAAGTGGGGCTGGGAGGTTGTTTGAGGAGGTTCGTGTGGATGAGGGGCGCTTGGGTATTTGGCTGCGATGCTCCAAGAGGGATCAATTGGGCAGAGGCAAGTGGGTGTGGTTGAACGAGTCTGGCGTGGCGGTTTGCCCAGTGTTGGAATGGCGAACTTTCCTGGGGACAGGGGGGGTGCGTTGTGGGGAGATTTTTTGTCACGCATCTGGCGCGAGAGTGACGGCGGGCCAGTTGTTGGCTGTGTTGCGTAAGGCCTTGAGGCGTTTGGGCATGGATGAGGCTGGTTTTGGGACCCACTCTTTCCGGATTGGGGCTGCGACTGCGGCGGCAAGGTTGGGTTGGTCCTGGGATAGGATTAGGAGGATTGGGCGATGGAAGTTGTGCTGTTGTGAGAGGTATGTGAGGAAGTAGGATGGTCCCAGGCAGGATGTTGGTTGTTTTGGACTGTTTTTCTTGTTCTAACATCTTTTTCTTCGTAGGTTGCGTGGGTGGACCGGGCGGTAGGACAGTGACTTGGATTGTTGGGCACTCCTTCGTGCATTGGGCATCCAAATATGCGGAGCAGCAGGTTTACGGCCGTAACCTGGGACTGAAAGGACACTTGCACAAGGTACAATGGTGGGGCAGAAGTGGAATGCGATGGGGGGCACTACTGCCCTGGCTTGCAAAAAGTGGTCCCACAGAGGGGATGGCCGGATTTGTTGATCATTCTTCTGGGGGAGAACGACCTGGTGCAACTGTCTGCATTGGCATTGTTACAACTCATGCAGCGGGACCTGGAGGTTTTGAAATAGAGGCTTGCGGGGACCTGCATTGCCTGGACGGAGTTGGTCCCCAGAAAAGTGTGGAGAGGGGCTGTGAAGCATGGAGCCATAGAGAAGGCTCGGAGGAAGCTCAATAGGGCTTTGAGACTCTACTGTGCGGACATGAACATTAAGGTTATTGCACATGGCGGGATACGACTGGAGGAGCCGTTAGTTTTCAGGGATGACGGGGTGCACTTGTCCCAGCTGGGCAATGCGTACTACATGATGGAGATGAGAGATGTGGTGAGCAAGTTGTGGAATGAGGCTATCTGGTGTCGCAGGGAGTGAATGGTGTGTGTGTGGTGGATGGGCAGCCCTGAGGGGGGGGGCAGTGAACCACCCTACAGGGGGTTTACTGGTTGGCAGGATTTTAAGGGACAAGGGGGTCAAGAGCGGGCACACCCATCCCTGGGGGGGGGAGTTTGTAGGCGGATAGAAGCGTGAATGGCACGACGCAAGGAGTGGGGCTGGATGACAAGTGATTGAGGGGCAAGAATAAAGCGTGGTTGGAGCCTCTAGGGCTTGGTGATGAAGCGGGACGAGTGAAACGAATGAGAGGGCAGTGTGAGTGGGGGTTTGTTGTTATTATTAAGTTGATGTTACTGTTAAGTTCAGATTAGCAGTTCTGGTCTAATGAAATGGCCTTTTACGCTGACACTGCGTGGTCTGTTTATTGCGCGAGGTGTGTCCACCACATGAAATTGTTTGGCAACTGTAGTATACTATCTTGTGTGATATTTCCCTATCCCTGTGCATTGGGCATGGTGCTTGGGTGTGTCCCTGGGACATATGGGATGGGAGTAGCCTCCTACCCTCCACCTTCCACCCTTTGTGCCTCCCCCTTGCATCAATCCCCATGTTGTTTAGTCATGCTGGGACTCATGGCCACCCACCCCATGCTGCTGGGCACTGTTGTAAGTCCACCCCTGTCACATGTTTTTCTTGTACACTCACCAGGCTCAACGGCTCCTGCTATTCCGTGTACTCCCACCGGTGCCAGCAGCTCCATGACTTTCTGCTCCCAGGGATGGTATACAGGAGGTCTGCGGGGACCACCACCTCCAGTGTGGTGTGCAGCGGCGTACTCCTGGTCCATCTTCCTCCTGACCATCCTCCGCAGATCGTACCACCTGTTCTGGCAATCCGCCCTGGTGCGCCTGATGGGTGCAACAGCATTTACCCGGTCTATGATCCTCTCCCACAGGCGAGTTTTTTCTGCCATGCTGGTCTGTCTGACCAATGTGCCAAACAGCTGTGGCTCGACTCTGATGATTTCATCGGTAAGGATCTCCATCTCCGGGTTGGTGAACTTTGGATTCTTGGGTGTGCCCATGGTGTGGTGTGTATGTGATTGAGGTGGTGATGGTGTGTATGGATGAGGGTGTGTGGTTGTGATTGTGAAGGGGGTGGTGTGGGTGTAGATGTGATAGGGTGTATGTGTGAAGGTATGTGGCTGCAATTGTTGGTGTGCTCTCAGTTTCTTTGCTATAATGGGTATGTTGCAAAGGATGATGGGTTGTATGTGTGGAGCCTTTTATAGGTGAAGATGTGGGTGTGGCTTATTTTGAATTGGTTGGGTGTGTCATATATGGGGTGGGTGTCAGTGTTGAAGTCTGTTTAGCTGTGACCAGTTCATTCTTACTCAATGGTGTGTACACAGGAGACATGTTTGGTGTTGTTGTGGTGTTTTGGGTTTTGGCGTTGTGTGCGTGCGGTACTTGGCCGTGCGATCGAGTTGTACGGGCCGTTGGCGGGTTGGAGGGGCTCTCGTACTCTTGTTGGGGGGGGTGTGCGTGCGGTACTTGGCCGTGCGATCGAGTTGTACGGGCCGTTGGCGGGTCGGGGGCTCGGGTACGCTTGTTGGGGGGGTGTGCGTGCGGTACTTTGCCGTGCGATCGAGTTGTACGGGCCGTTGGCGGGTGGGGGGGGCTCGGGTACGCTTGTTGGGGGGGGTGTGTGCGGTACTTGGGCGTGCGATCAAGTTGTACGGGCCGTTGGCGGGTCGGGGGGGCTCGCGTACGCTTGTTGGGGGGGTGTGCGTGCGGTACTTGGGCATGCGATCAAGTTGTACGGGCCGTTGGCGGGTTGGGGGGGCTCGCGTACGCTTGTTGGGGGGTGTGCGTGCGGTACTTGGCCGTGCGATCGAGTTGTACGGGCCGTTGGCGGGTGGGGGGGCTCGGGTACGCTTGTTGGGGGGGTGTGCGTGCGGTACTTGGCCGTGCGATCGAGTTGTATGGGCCGGTGGTGGGTGGGGGGGCTCGGGTACGCTTGTTGGGGGGGTGTGCGTGCGATACTTGGCCGTGCGATCGAGTTGTACGGGCCGTTGGCGGGTCGGGGGGGCTCGCATACGCTTGTTGGGGGGGTGTGCGTGCGGTACTTGGCCGTGCGATCGAGTTGTACGGGCCGTTGGCGGGTCGGGGGCTCGGGTACGCTTGTTGGGGGGGTGCGCGTGCGGTACTTGGCCGTGCGATCGAGTTGTACGGGCCGTTGGTGGTCGGGGGCTCGGGTACGCTTGTTGGGGGGGGTGCGTGCAGTACTTGGCCGTGCGATCGAGTTGTACATGCCGTTGGCAGGTCGGGGGGCTCGCGTACGCTTGTTGGGGGGGTGTGCGTGCAGTACTTGGGCATGCGATCAAGTTGTACGGGCCGTTGGCGGGTCGGGGGGGCTCGCGTACACTTGTTGGGGGGGTGTGCGTGCGGTACTTGGCTGTGCGATCGAGTTGTACGGGCCGTTGGCGGGTCGGGGGCTCGGGTACGCTTGTTGGGGGGGTGTGCGTGCGGTACTTGGCTGTGCGATCGAGTTGTACGGGCCGTTAGCGGGTCGGGGGCTCGGGTACGCTTGTTGGGGGTGTGTGCGTGCGGTACTTGGGCGTGCGATCGATTGGAAGGGCCGTTGGCGGGTGGGGGGCTCGGGTACGCTTGTTGGGGGGGTGTGCGTGCGGTACTTGGCCGTGCGATCGAGTTGTACGGGCCGTTGGCGGGTCGGGGGGGGCTCGGGTACGCTTGTCGGGGGGGTGTGCGTGCGGTACTTGGCCGTGCGATCGAGTTGTACGGGCCGTTGGCGGGTCGGGGGCTCGGGTACGCTTGTTGGGGGGGTGTGCGTGCGGTACTTGGCCGTGCGATCGAGTTGTACGGGCCGTTGGCGGGTCGGGGGGCTTGCGTACGCTTGTTGGGGGGGTGTGCGTGCGGTACTTGGCCGTGCGATCGAGTTGTACGGGCCGTTGGCGGGTCGGGGGGGCTCGCGTACGCTTGTTGGGGGGGTGTGCGTGCGGTACTTGGCCGTGCGATTGAGTTGTACGGGCCATTGGTGGGTCGGGGGGGCTCGCGTACGCTTGTTGGGGGGGTGTGCGTGCGGTACTTGTGCGTGCGATCGAGTTGTACGGGCCGTTGGCGGGTCGGGGGGGGCTCGCGTACGCTTGTTGGGGGGTGTGCGTGCGGTACTTGTGCGTGCGATCGAGTTGTACGGGCCGTTAGCGGGTGGGGGGCTCGGGTACGCTTGTTGGGGGGGGTGTGTGTGCGGTACATGTGCATGCGATCCAGTACGGGCCGTTGGGGGGGGTCGCGGTCGCGTAGGCTTGCGCTAGGGGTACACGTGTGGTATGTATTGATTGCGCTTGCTGTGAGGCATGGGATCCCGTACGAATCCATCTTCATTCGCGACTATTTTGGCCCGTACGAATCGCGTGCAGGGTTCCCCAACCGGATCGTACTTGTGTGATTGTACGGCAGGTTTACAAATCATACGGTTTGATTTCCGACGCAGAGTCGTACGGGGGCTTCGACTGTTGTTCGTACGGATGGCTGATATTCGTACGGGAATAGGCGCAAAAGGATCGTACTACGCAGGTCGGATGGTTTTTTACAACTCGTACGGATTCGGCTACGAATACGATTCGTACGTGGGATTTTTTTTACCGGAACGGAATCGACGCCTAAGTGTAGGCAATGG